>NW_025963473.1:0-38760 GCF_019578655.1 Ricinus communis | reverse complement strand
TTTATGGGTTATTTTCTCATGTTATAAATTAACCCATTTATGGATTGTTTCATTCACAATATACCAAAATTACGGGCATATTTTCTCCGATTGATATATATCCCCGTGACACTGGGTTGTTTTCTCATATTAAAAGTTTTACCCCTCTCATTTAGGTTAGTTTTCATTGCACTGCATACCCATTTTACGCTATATTTTTCATATATTGATAACATACCACTTTTTACGAGTCGATTCTCTTGCTATTAAATTATTAGCACTATTATGGGGTTGTTTACTCAAATTCATAGATACAAACGTTTTACAGGGTTATGGTCACGGGCCCATGACCGTTATATTCTCATATCGACAAATATACCCCTTTTACGGGGTTGTTTTCTCATATTATAAAATTAACCCATTTAAGGGGTTGTTTTCTCATACTCACAAATATACCAAAATTACAGGGTTATTTTCTCCATCAGGTAAATGTCCCCGACACGGGTTATTTTCATATTGTAATTCTACCTCTTCTACGAGGCTATTTTCTCATACTCGCAATTACACTACTTTTACGGGGTTGTTTTCTCATATTCATAAATATACACGTTTTACGAGGTTGTTTTCTTATATTGAGAAATATACCAATTTTACGGGATCGTTTTGTCATATAAAATTATTAGCACTATTCTAGGGTTGTCTTCTCAAATTTATAAATATACACGTTTTACAGGGTTATTTTCTTATATGGACAAACACAGCCCTTTTATATGGATATTTTCTTATATACCAATTTAAACAGGGTTATTTTTTATATCGACAAATATACTCCATTTACGGGATTGTTTTCTCATATTATAAAATTAACCTATTTAAGCGGTTGTTTTCTCATATTCACAAATATACCACAATTACAGGGTTATCTTCTCAGATTCAATAATATTCCCGGATTATGGGGTTGCTTTTACATATTCAAAATTTTACCCCTTCTACGAGGCTGTTTTCTCATACCAAAAAATTTACCCGTTCTACGAGGCTATTTTCTTACACTCGGAATTACACTACTTTTACGGGGTTATTTTCTAAGATTCATAAATATACACATTTTACGGGGTTATTTTCTTATATTGATAATTATACCACTTTACAGGTCCCTGTCTCATACTAAATTATTATTAGAAGATTATGTTGTTTTTACAACTATAAATAAAATGTTTTACGGTATTATTTTTTTATATTGACAAATATTCCCCTTTTACGGGGTTGTTCTCTCATATTATAAAATTAACCCATTTAAGCGGTTGTTTTGTCATACTCATAAATATACCAATATTATGGGGTTATTTTCTCCGATTGATAAAAATCTATGTATTAAGGTGTCGTTTGCTAATATTTATAAATACACCCCTCTTACAGGGTTGTCTTCTCATATTGAGAAATTTACCCCTTCTATGAGACTGTTTTCTCAAACTCGCAATTACACTACTTTTACCGGGTTGTTTCCTCTAATTCGTAAATAAACACGCTTTACGATGTTATTTTCTTATATTGACAAATATTCCCCTTTTACAGGGTCCTCGTCTCATACTAAATTATTAGCAGTATTATAGTGTTATTTTCATAAATTCATAAATAAAATGTTTTACGGTATTATTTTTTTATATTGACAAATATTCCCCTTTTACGGGGTTGTTCTCTCATATTATAAAATTAACCCATTTAAGCGGTTGTTTTGTCATATTCATAAATATACCAATATTATGGGGTTATTTTCTCCGATTGATAAAAATCTACGTATTAAGGTGTTGTTTGCTAATATTTATAAATTTACCCCTCTTACAGGGTTGTCTTCTCATATTGAGAAATTTTTACTTTTTTATATTGACAAATATACCCCTTTTACGGGGTTGTTCTCTCATATTATAAATTAACCCATTTAAGCGGTTGTTTTCTCATACTCATAAATATTCCAATATTATGGGGTACTTTTCTCCGATTGATAAAAATCCCCGTATTACGGTGTCGTTTTCTAATATTTATAAATATATCCCTCTTACGGGTTGTCTCTCATACTGATAACTTATTCTTCTACGGTATCGCTTTCTCGACTGCAATTACACTACTTTTAAGGGGTTGTCTTCAAAGACTCATAATATACACGTTTTACGAGGTTATTTTCTGATATTGAGAAATATACCACTTTTACGGTGTCGTTTTTTATATAAAACTAGCATTATTATGGTGTTGTTTTCTTAAACTATAACAAGTTTTACAAGGTTATTTTTTATATCGACAAATATACCCCTTTACGGGATTGTTTTCTCATATTATAAAATTAACCCATTTAAGTTGTTGTTTTCCGTGATTCACAAATATACCACAATTGGTGTTATCTTCCCTGATCCACATATTCCCCGACAAATGGGTTGTTTTCCTCCTCTTCAAGTTTCTACTATAAAAAATTGGTCTGCTCTACGAGGCTATTTTCTTAGACTCGGAATTACACTACTTTACAAGTTATTTTAAAATTCATAAATATACACATTTTAGGTTTATTTTTTATATTGGTAATTATACCACTTTTACGGTGGTTCTCGTCTCATACTAAATTATTAGCGTGATTATAGTGTTATTTTCACAACCATAACAATGTTTTAC
The DNA here is from genome assembly GCF_019578655.1 of Ricinus communis. NCBI lineage: Eukaryota > Viridiplantae > Streptophyta > Magnoliopsida > Malpighiales > Euphorbiaceae > Ricinus > Ricinus communis. The sequence goes on along the minus strand of NW_025963473.1, from coordinate 36,123 downwards.
GGTGTTAATTTTTTATATTGACAAATATTCCCTTTACTAGGGTTGTTCTCTCATATTATAAAATTAACCCATTTGTGGCTTAGTGTTTTCATACTATAAATATATTTACATTATGGGGTTATTTTCCCGATTGATAAAAATCCATGTATTAAGGTGTTGTTTGCTAATATTTATAACACAATCTGTCTTAATCGGGTTGTCTTCTCATATTGAGAAATTTACCCCTTCTATGAGGTCGTTTTCTCAAAATCGCATCAATTACTACTTTTACGGGTTGTTTCTCCGATTGGTAAATAAAACACGCTTTACGATGTTATTTTCTTATATCGAGGAATATACCACTTTACAATATTTCATATAAAACTAGCATTATTATGCGTTATTTTCTAAAATTCATAAATATACAAGTTTTACAAGGTTATTTTTATATCGACAAATATACCCCTTTTACGGGATTGTTTTCTCATATTATAAAATTAACCTATTTAAGCGGTTGTTTTTTCATATTCACAAATATACCACAATTATAGGGTTATATTCTCAGATTCAATAATATTCCCGGATTATGTGGTTATTTTCACATATTCAAAAGTTTACCCAAACATGGTATTGCTTTTCTCATATTAAAAATTTATCTGCTCTATTTATAGCTATTTTCTAGACTTTAAATTACACCACTTTTACGGGTTATTTTCTAAGATTCATAAATATACACATTTTCGGGTTATTTTCTTATATTGATAATTATACCACGATGGTGGTCCTCGTCTCATACTAAATTATTAGCAGTATTATAGTGTTATTTTCACAAATTCATAAATAAAATGTTTTACGGTGTTATTTTTTTATATTGACAAATATTCCCCTTTTACGGGGTTGTTCTCTCATATTATAAAATTAACCTATTTAAGCGGTTGTTTTCTCATACTCATAAATATTCCAATATTATGGGGTAATTTTCTCCGATTGATAAAAATCTCCGTATTACGGTGTCGTTTTCTAATATTTATAAATATATCCCTCTTACGGGGTTGTCTTCTCATATTGAGAAATTTACCCCTTCTATGAGGCTGTTTTCTCAAACTATACACATTTTACGAGGTTGTTTTCTCATATTATAAAATTAACCTGTTTAAGGGGTTGTTTTCTCATACTCACAAATATACCAAAATTATGAGATTATTTTCTCCGATTGATAAATATCCCTGTATTACGGGGTTGTTTTCTCATATTAAAAATTTACCCCTTCTATAAGGTTATTTTCTCAAACTCGCAATTACACTACTTTTACGGGTTTATTTTCTCATATTTATAAATATATACGTTTTACGGGATTATTTTCTTATATTGATAAATATACCACTATTACGGGGTTATTTTCTTATATTGACAAATATACCCCTTTTACGGGATTGTTTTCACATATTATAGAATTAACCCATTTAAGAGGTTGTTTTCTCATACTCACAAATATACCAAAATTACGGGATTATTTTCTCCAATTGGTAAATATTCTCGTATTACGGAGTTGTTTTCTTATATTAAAAATTCATCCCTTCTATGAGGCTGTTTTCTAAGAATCGCAATTGGACTATTCGTACGAGGTTGTTTTTTCATATTTATAAATATACATGTTTTACGGGATTATTTTCTTATATTGATAAATATACCACTTTTACGGCCATTTCTCACAAATTAAAGAATTTACCCCATAGGCCGCTCTCGTGACCACAATTACACTACTTTTATGGATTATTTCATATTCATAGTTATTATCTTATTTTGATAAATATGCCACTTTTACGGATTATTTTCTTATATTGACAAATATACCTCTTTTTACGGGGTCGTTTTCTCATATTATAAAGTTAACCCATTTAAAGGGTTGTTTTCTCAAACTCACAAATATACAAAGATTACATATTTTCTCCGATTAAACATCCCTCAGACATAGTGGTTGTATTCTCATATTAAAAATTTACCCTTCTATGATGTTGTTTTCTCTCGTGACTCGCAATTACACCATTTTTACGGGGTTATTTTCCACATTCAAATACACGCTTTAGAAGGTTATTTTCACTGAGAAATATAACGCTTTTACGGGTTTGTTTTGTCATATAAAATTATTAGCACCGCTCCGGGGTTGTTTTCTCAAATTTATAAATAAACACGCTTTAAGGGTTATTTTCTTATATGGACAAATATACCCTTTTACGGGGTTGTTTTCTCATATTATAAAATTAACGATTTAAGGGATTATTTTCTCATACTCACAAATATATCAAATTACGGGATTTTTTCTCCGATTGGTAAATATCCCCATATTACAGGGTTGTTTTCTCATATTAAAAAATTTACCCCTTCTACGAGGCTATTTTTCTTAGACTTGCAATTTACACTACTTTACGGTTTTGTTTTCTCATATATAAATATACACGCTTTACAGATTATTTTCTTAGATTCATAAATATACCACTTTTACGGGTTATTTTCTTAAATTGACAAATATACATCTTTTACGGGTTGTTTTCACATATTATAAAGTTAACCCATGTAAGGGGTTGTTTTCTCAAACTCACAAACATGTCAAAATCCTGTTATCTCCGATTGATAATACCTCACAGATGGAGTTATTTTCTAAAATTTATAAATATAATCTTCAGGTGGAGTTGTTTTCAAATTAAAGAATTAATCCTTTTACAGGTCGCTTTTCCAAACCAGCAATTGCAATTACTTTTATTTGGGGTTGTTTTCATGTCTACAACATATTGCGTTTTACGGGGTTATTTTCTTATATTTATAAATATACCACGCTACAGGTCATTTTTTATAATAAATTATTAGCAATATTATGGTGTTGTTTTCAAATTCATAAATATACACGCTTTATGTGGTTATTTTCTTATATTGACAAATATACCCCTTTACGGGTTGTTTTCTCATATAATAAAATTAACCCATTTAAGGGGTTGTTTACTCATACTCACAAATATACCACAATTACGAGGTTATTTCCCAGATTCATAAATATCTCCTCAGACACGGGTTGTTTTCACATTTAAAAAAATTACCCCTTCTACTTGTATTTTCTTATTTTCTCATATTAAATAATTTACCCATTCTGAGGTTGTTTTCTTAGACCTGCAATTACATTTCACTTTTACAGGGTTGTTTTCTCAAATTCTTAAACACATGTTTTGGTTATTTTCTTATATTTATAAATATACCACTTTTCAGGGTCGTTTTCTCATATTAAATTATTAGCACTATTATGGGGTTGTTTTCTTAAATTCATAAATATACACATTTTACGGGTTTTATAATTTTTTATGTCATAGATATACCCCTTTACGGGTTGTTTTCTCATGTTATAAAATTAACCCATTTAAGGGTTGTTTTCCTACACTACAACTAAACCAAAATTACGGATATTTTCTCCGATTGATAAACACCCCTCACGGGTTGTTTCTAACATTTATAAACATACCCTCCACGGGTTGTCTTCTCATATTGAGAAATTTCACCCCTTCTATGAGGCTATTTTCTCGACCGCAATTACACTACTTTTACGGGATTGTTTTCTCACATTCATAACAAACACGCTTTACGAGGTTATTTTCTTATACTAAGAAATATACCACTTTTACGGGTTGTTTTTCATAAATTATTAGCACTATTCTAGGGTTGTTTTCTCAAATTTATAGACATATTATTGCTTTACTGAGTTATTTTAGTATGGACAAATACACCCCTTTACTGAGTTGTTTTCCTCATTATAAAATTAACTCATTTAAGGGGTTGTTTTCTCACACTAACAAATATACTAAAACCATGGGTTATTTTCTCCGATTTATAAAAATTTCATTTATAATATTTTTCCATATTAAAAAATTTACCCCCACGAAAATGCTTTTCTCTGACCAATTACACTACTTTTACTGGTTGTTTTCTCACATTCTATAAATATACGACTTTACTTTGATTATTTTATATTGATAACAATTCACTTTTACGGTTATTTTCTTATACTGAGAAATATACCCCTTTACGGAGTTGTTTTCTCATATTATAAAATTAACCCTTTTAAGGGGTTGTTTTCTCATACTTACAAATATACCAAAATTACAGGATTATTTTCAGTGATTGATAAATATCCCCGTATTACGAGGTTGTTTTCTCATATTAGAAAATTTACCCCTTCTACGAGGTTATTCTCTCAAATTATATGATTTAATTTTCTATTTATAATGTTTTCAAAAATCGCAATTACACTACTTTTATGGGGTTGTTCTCTCATATTCATAAATACACATATTTTATAAGGTTATTTTTATAAGTTGATAAATATACCACTTTTACAGGGTTATTTTCTTATATTGACAAATATACCTCTTTTATGGCGTTGTTTTCTCATATTATATAATTAACCCATTTAAGGGGTTGTTTTCTCAAACTCACAAATACACCAAAATTACGGGGTTATTTTCTCCGATTGATAAATATTCCAGTATTATAGGGTTGCTTTCTCATATTAAAAAATTTACCCTTCATTTATAGCTTATTTCTACCGACCATAATTACTTTTACTTCGGGTTGTTTTCTCATATTCATAAATATACAGGTTTTACGAGGTTAATTTCTTACATTGAGAAATATACCGCTTTTATGCGGTCGTTTTCTCATATAAAATTATTAGCACTATTCTGGGGTTGTTTTGTTAAATTTATAAATATACACACGGGTTATTTTCTTATATGGACAAATATACCCCTTTTACGGGGTTGTTTTCCCATATTATAAAATTAACCCGTTTAAGGGGTTGTTTTCTCATACTCACAAAAATACCAAAATTATGGGGTTATTTTCTCCGATTTATAAATATTCCTGTATTACGAGGTTATTTTCTCATATTAAAATATTTACTCAGACGAGTAATGCTTTCTTAGACCACAATTACACTACTTTGACAGGGTTGTTTTTTCACATTCATAAATATACACGTTTTACGGGATTATTATCTTATATTGATAAATATACCACTTTTACGGGTTATTTTCTTATATGGACAAATACACCCCTTTACGGGTTGTTTTCTCATATTATAAAATTAACCCTTTAAGGGTTGTTTTCTTACACCAAATATACAAAAAGTACAAATTATCTCACCGATTGATACTCTATACACGGGTCTTTTCATATTAGAAATTTAATTTCTTACGAGGTTGTTTTCTCATTAATGAATTTACCCTTGTGCGAGGTCGTTTTCGTATCTAATTAATTACTTTTATTTAGGTTGTTCTCATATTTATAAAATACAAATTTTATAGGTTTTATATATTGATAAATATACCACTTTAACGTAGTCATTCTCATATTAAATTATTAGTACTATTATGGGTTGTTTTCAAATTCATAGATATACACGCTTTACGGGTTATATTCTAACTAAATATACCCCTTTTACGGGTTGTTTTTTCATATTATAAAATTAACCTACTTAAGGGGTTATTTACCTCATACTCACAAATATACCAAAATTACGGGTTATTTTCTCCCGATGGGTAAATATCCCCGACACGGGTTGTTTTCATATTAAAAACTTCACCCCTTCTACGAGGGTGTTTTCTCAGACTCGCAATTACACTACTTTTTTGCAATTACACTACTTTTTTCATATTCACAAATGTACACGTTTTACGAGATTATTTTCTTATATTATTAAATATACCACTTTTACAGGGTCGTTTTCTCATATAAAACTAGCATTATTATGGGGTTGTTTTCTCAAATTCATAAATATACACGTTCTACAGAGTTAATTTCTTATCTCGACAAATATACCCCTTTTATGGGGTTGTTTTCTCATATTATAAAATTAACCCATTTAAGGGGGTTGTTTTCTCATACTCACAAATATACCACAATTACAAGGTGATTTCCTCAGATTCATAAATATCATCGTATTACAGGGTTGCTATTACATATTAAAATATTTACTCCCATCTACGAGGTTGTCTTCTCATATTAAAAATTTTACTCGTTCTACGAGCCTATTTTCTTAGACTCACAATTACACTACTTTTTTCATATTCATAAATATACACGTATTTCGAGGTTATTTTCTTATATTGCTAAATATACCAGTTTTACGGGGTCGTTTTCTCATATTAAATTATTAGCATTATTTTAGAGTTCTTTTCTCAAATTCATAAATGTACACGTTCTATGGGTTTATTTTCTTATATCGACTATATACCCCTTTTACAAGGTTGTTTTCTCATATTTTAAAATTAACCCATTTAAGGGGTTGTTTTCTCATACTCACAAAATACCAAAATTATGGGATTATTTTCTCCGATTGATCAATATCCCATATTACGGTTGTTTTCTCATATTAAAAATTTACCCCTTCACGTAGACTATTTTCCGGACTCTCAATTACGCTACTTTTACGGTATTATTTTCTCAGATTCATAAATATACACGTTTTACGGGGTTATTTTCTTATATTGATAAATATACCACTTTTACGGGGTCGTTTTCTCATATGAAACTAGCATCATATGGGGTTGTTTTCTCAAATTCATAAATATACACGTTTTACGATGTAATACCCAGAATTTTCCTTTAATGATGATAATATTAATAGTAATTAATAAATGAATTTTTATTTAAATTAATTTTACTTTATTTTTATTTGGTTTAAATTGGAATGATTTAAATGGAATTTTAATGCTAGACAAATAAGGGAGTTATTTTCAAAATGATCAGCAACTTCTAGGGCTTTCTTTTCCGACCATCCCCTTGAGGCTGCCGAAATTCGCAAGATCCGGCGAGGTGAAAAGAGTAGGGGTAGCTAGAATTTCGAGCTTTTCCAGGGAGCTCCGGTGAGAGATGGATGATCGGAGGGCATATCCGGACTCTCCTCAACTCAAGCTTTCTAATGGCACCGCCTACGGCGACCGACTCCTTTTGAAAATCGGCCTAGATCATCCGTGAAATTCTCCTGATGATCTGGCCTGATTGAAGATCTAAGTCGATCATCATCAAGCTTCGATGTCGCCCGGAGTCTCAGCTGTTCGATTGTCAATCGGCTCCTGGCTGGGCTTCTGGAGGCGAGTTGAGCGAGATCAAGCCGCCCTGTGAATTAGATAAATTGTTGAAATAATTGAAGTGTTTTCTGGCAGGTCCTGGACCCATTTTTCGGGGAGTAAATATTCGAAAATTAGGGGAGGTTCTGCCAAATTTTCAATAGGATTCTTCCGAGTCGAGATTCTTAGACAGTCAGTGTTAGGAGACCTAGGGTTAATTGTCAAATGTTTAATGATATTGATTAAATTGTTTTCCGTGATTAGATAATCCGTTAGTTCGACTTGCTCCACCCAAGACATCGGAGCAGAGCTAGGAGGTCGTCAAAGCTGTGAGTTAAAGTCATATATCTGCTTACGTGTGTCATGCTAAGATTTTTACATGATATCTCTGATGAAATGATTAACATTATTAATTATTTAGTTATTTACTATTTATATATGTTTCATTTTCTGCATTATGATTTTATTGATTTCTTTTTGACTCGGGATGAGACAACAAAGAGAACATGCCACCGATGTGGTTGCACCGTGATCGCTGCATGCACCGCATTAAAGATGAGTCGTAGATAGAAAATAAAGGGGTAAAGATTTGTAAATTTTTAAAAGGTAAATTTAGGACTTGCCCTGGTCGAGCATTGCTCTCTAGGCTGACTAGAGTGAGTTTGCCGGAGTAAAGGTCCCTGGTCGAGCATTGCTCTCTAGGCGCTAGTTTATTTGGAAACCTAAATAACTAGACTAGAGTTAAGGACTCTAGTCAAGTCATTTCAGCACCGCCTTATTGGAGTAAGAGAGCCTAAAGGCTAAGACCGAGAAGTGATAATTAAGTTGACCTGACTCAGTTATGACCTGGTCAAGCTTCGCCTCTCTGGGCCTCTATTGGAATTGGAGAGTTTAGATTTAGTGTTGGGATTAGGGCTCATCAAGTACTCAAATTCCGTAGTATGTGAAAGTTATTTTTTTATTTAAGCATGACATGACACGTATATTTTTGCTTGACTTAATATTTATTTCAAATTAAATAAATGTGTTATTGAAGTGTTTAAAATTATTTTTGGATATATGATTTTAACTCACTCTCTCAGACCGGAGTAGTCCAATTTCACTGCTTTTTCTGTGTGATTGTTAGTCTCTCGCAGCTTTTCATTTAGCAACCCGACCCTTCATCACTCCAGTTGATATAATTGATTTTGGTATGCTTGACTTGTAAAATTTTAGATTCTCCGCAGTAGAAATTTTAGACTTATCAGTTGTAATTTTATGTAAATTCGGGTCTTGCCTAATTATATAGGAAGACCGAATTAAATATGTAGAATTTGATGCTTACACATCAGAACCATGCTTTGGATTAAGTCCGAATTTAAACTTGATTGTTAGTGAATAATGCTTATTACAGGATTTGGTGGCCTTGCTTCACCATTCAAGTGCCGGCCATACGGCCTACAGACGAAGTGACATATGAGGTTATTTTCTTATATCAACAAATATACCCTTCTATGGGTTGTTGTTTTCTCATATTCACAAAATATACCACAATTAGAGGTTATTTTCTCGTGATTTATAAATATCCATGACACGGGGTTGTTTTGTCATAGAAATTTATTAGCACTGTTATGGATTGTTTTCTCAAATTTATAAAAATATACACATTTTACTGGGTTATTTTCTTATATGGAGAAATATACCCCTTTGACGGGGTTGTTTTCTCATACTATAAAATTAACAGGGGTTGTTTTCTCATACTCACAAATATACCAAAATTATGGGACTATTTTCTCCGGTTGATAAATATCTCCGTTTTACAGGGTTGTTTTCTCATATTAAAAAATTTACCCCTTCTACGAGGCTATTTTCTCAGACTCGCAATTACACTACTTTTACGTGTTTGTTTTCTCATATTTATAAATATACACATTTTACGGGATTATTTTCTTATATTCATAAATAGTACAACTTTTACGGGGTTATTTTCTTATATTGACAAATATACCTCTTTTACGGGATTGTTTTCACATATTATAAAGTTAACCCATTTAAGGGGTTGTTTTCTCATACTCACAAATAAACCAAAATTATGGGATTATTTTCTCTGATTGACAAATATCCCCGTATGAGTTATTTTCTAAAATTTATAAATACACCCCTGTGATGGAGTTGTTTTCTCATATACAAAAAAATTATACCTTCTCGAGGCTGTTTTCTCAGACTCGCAATTACACTACTTTTACGTGGTTGTTTTCTCATATTCATAAATATACATGTTTTACAGGGTTATTTTCTTATATTTATAAATATACCACTTTTACGGGGTCGTTTCTATATATTAAATTATTAGCAATATTATGGTGTTGTTTTCTCAAATTCATAAATATACACGTTTTACAGGGTTATTTTCTTATATCGACAAATATACCCCTTTTACGGGTTTTTTCATATTATAAAATTAACCTATTTAAGGAGTTGTTTTCTCATACTCACAAATATACCACAATTACGAGGTTATTTCTTCAAATTCATAAATATCTCTGAATTACCGGGTTGTTTTCACATATTAAAAAATTTACCGCTTCTACAAGGCTATTTTCTCATATTAAATAATTTACTCGTTCTACGAGGCTGTTTTCTTAGACTCGGAATTACATTACTTTTACAGGGCTGTTTTCTCATATTCCTAAATATACATATTAGCACTATTATGGGGTTGTTTTCTCAAATTCATAAATATACACGTTTTACGGGGTTATTTTTTTATGTTCGCAGATATAACACATTTTACGGGGTTGTTTTCTCATGTTATAAAATTAACCCATTTAAGGGGTTGTTTTCTCACACTCACAAATATACCAAAATTACAAGGATATTTTCTCCGATTGATAAGTATCCCCGTATTACGGTGTTGTTTTCTCATATTAAAAGTTTTACCCCTTCTACGAGACTATTTTCTTAGACTCGCAATTACGCTACTTTTACGGGATTATTTTCTCAGATTCATAAATATATACGTTTTACGGGGTTACATTCTTATATTGATAAATATACCACTTTTATGGTGTCGTTTTCTCATATAAAACTAGCATTATTATGAGGTTGTTTTCTCAAATTCATAAATATACACATTTTCAGGGTTATTTTCTTTTGTCGACAAATATACCCCTTTTACAAGGTTGTTTTCTCATATTATAAAATTAACCCATTTAAGCGGTTGTTTTTTCATATTCACAAATATACCACAATTACATGGTTATTTTCTCAGATTCATAAATATCCCTGTATTGTGGGGTTGTTTTCACATATTCAAAAATTTACCCCTTCTACGAGGCTATTTTCTCATACTAAATAATTTACCCACTCTACGAGGCTATTTTCTTAGACTTGGAATTACACTACTTCTACGGGGTTATTTTCTAAGATTCATAAATATACACATTTTACGGGGTTATTTTTTTATATTGATAATTATAGCACTTTTACGGGGTCCTCTTCTAATACTAAATTATTAGCATTATTACGGTGTTGTTTTCATAAATTCATAAATATAATGTTTTACGGGGTTATTTTTTCATATTATGAAATTAACCCATTTAAGCGGTTGTTTTCTCATACTCATAAATATACTAAAATTATGGAGTTATTTTCTCTGATTGATATAAATCCCCGTTTCACGGAGTTATTTTTCTAATATTTACAAATATACCCCTTCTACGGGGTTGTCTTCTCATATTGAGAAATTTACCCCTTCTACGAGGCTATTTTCTCACACTTTCAATTACACTACTTTTATAGGGTTGTTTTATCAGATTCATAAATATACACGTTTTACGAGGTTATTTTCTTATATTGAGAAATATACCATTTTTACGGGGTTGTTTTCTCATATAAAATTATTAGCACTATTCTGGGGTTGTTTTCTCAAATTTATAGATATACATGTTTTACAGGGTTATTTTCTGATATGGACAAATATACCCCTTTTACGGAGTTGTTTTCTTATATTATAAAATTAACTCATTTAAGGGGTTGTTTTCTCATATTATAAAATTAAAAATTACGGGGATATTTTCTCTTATTAAAATATTTACCCCTTCTACGAGGCTGTTTTTCCTGACTCGCAATTACACTACTTTTGCGGGGTTATTTTTTCATATTCATAAATATACACGTTTTACGAGATTATTTTCTTATGTTGATAAATATACCACCTTTACAGGTTTATTTTCTTATATTGACAAATATACCTATTTTAAAGGGTTGTTTTCACTTATTATAAAATCAACCCCTTAGTTTTCTCATACTCACAAATCTATCAAAATTACGGGATTATTTTCAGCGATTGATAAATATCCCCATATTATGGGGTTGTTTTCTCATATTAGAAAATTTACCCCTTCTATGAGGCTGTTTTCTCATATTAAAAAATTTACTCCTTCTGCAAGGCTGTTTTCTCAGACTCGCAGTTACACTGCTTTTACGGGGTTGTTCTCTCATATTCATAAATATACACGTTTTACGAGGTTATCCTTTTATGTTGATAAATATACCATTTTTACGGGATTATTTTCTTATATTGACAAATATACCTCTTTTACGGCGTCGTTTTCTCATATTCTAAAATTAACGCATTTAAGGGGTTGTTTTCTCAAACTCACAAATACACCAAAATTACGGGGTTATTTTCTCCTATTGATAAATATCCCCATTAAAGGGTTGTTTTCTCATATTAAAAAATTTACCCCTTCTACGAGGCTATTTTCTCAGACTCACAATTACACTACTTTTACGGGGTTGTTTTCTTAGATTCATAAATATACAGGTTTTACGAGGTTATTTTCTTACATTTAGAAATATACCACTTTTACGGTGCCGTTCTCTCATATAAAATTATTAGCACTATTCTAGGGTTGTTTTTTCAAATTTATAAATATACACGTTTTACGGGGTTGTTTTCTCATATTATAAAATTAATGCATTTAAGGGGTTGTTTTCTCATACTCACAAATATACCAAAATTGTGGGACTATTTTCTCCGGTTGATAAATATCCTCGTATTACGGGTTTGTTTTCTCATATTAAAAAATTTACCCCTTCTAGGAGGCTATTTTCTCAGACTCGCAATTATACTACTTTTACGGGTTTGTTTACTTATGAGATTATTTTCTTATATTGATGAATATACCCCTTTTATAGGGTCATTTTCTTATATTGACAAATATACTCCTTTTACGGGATTGTTTTCACATATTATAAAATTAACCCATTTAAGGGGTTTTTTTTTCAAACTCACAAATACACCAGAATTACGGGATTATTTTCTCCGATTGATAAATATACCCCTCTTACGGGGTTGTATTCTCAGACTCGCAATTACGGGTTTGGTATCTCAAATTCATAAATATAAAGGTTTTTTGAGGTTATTTTCTTACATTGAGAAATATACCACTTTTACGGGGTCGTCTTCTAATATAAAATTATTAGCACTATCCTGGGGTTGTTTTCTCAAATTTATAAATATACAGTTTTACGGGTTATTTTCTTATATGGACAAATATACCCCTTTTACGGGGTTATTTTCTCATATTATAAAATTAACTCATTTAAGAGGTTGTTTTCTTATACTCACAAATATACCAAAATCACGGGGTTATTTTCTCCGATTTATAAATATTCCCATATTACGGGGTTACTTTTTCATATTAAAAATTTACCCTTCTACGAGGCTATTTTCTCAGACTCGCAATTACACTACTTTTACGGGGTTGTTTTCTCACATTTATAAATATACGTTTTACGAGATTATTTTCTTATATTGATAAATATACCACTTTTACAGGGTTATTTTCTTATATTGACAAATATACCCCTTTTACGGGGTTGTTTTCACATATTATAAAATTAACCCATTTAAAGGTTTGTTTTCTCATACTCACAAATATACCAAAATTACGGGATATTTTCACCAATTGATAAATATCACCGATACGGGTTGTTTTCATATTGAAAATTTACCCTTCACGTACTGTTTTCTCATTTAAAAAATTTACCCCTTCTCCGAGACTGTTTTCTTAGACTCCCAATTACACTACTTTTACGGGTTGTTCTCTCATATTCTTAAATATACACTTTACGAGGTTATTTTCTTATGTTGACAAATATACCATTTTTACGTGATTATTTTCTTATATTGACAAATATACCTCTTTTACGGGTTCATTTTCTCATATTATAAAATTAACCCATTTAAGGGGTTGTTTTATCATACTCACAAATATACAAAAATTACGGGATTATTTTCTCCGACTGATAAATATCCCCGTATTACAGGGTTGCTTTCTCATATTAAAAAATTTGCCCCTTCTACGAGGCTATTTTCTCAGACTCCCAATTACACTACTTTACGGGTTGTTTTCTCAGTTCATAAATATACAGTTTTGAGGTTATTTTCTTACATTAAAAAATATACTACTTTTACAGGGTCATTTTCTCATATAAAATTATTAGCACTATTCTAGGATTGTTTTCTTAAATTCATAAATATACATTTTACGTGAGGTTATTTTCTTATATCGACAGATATACCACTTTTCGGTTGTTTTCTCATGTTATAAAATTAACCCACTTAAGGGTTGTTTTCTCATACTCACAACTATACCAAAATTACGGGATTATTTTCACCGATTGATAAATATCCCGATACGGGTTTGTTTCTCATATTAGAAAATTTACCCCTTCTACCGTGCTCTTTCTCATATTAAAAATTTATCCCTTCTACTGTGTTTTCTCAGACTCGCAATTACACTACTTTTACGGGTTGTTTTCTCATATTCATAAATACACATTTTAGAGGTTATTTTCTTATATTGATAAATATACCACTTTACTTGGTTATTTTCTTATATTGACAAATATACCTCTTTACGGGTTATTTTCTCATATTATAAAATTAACCCATTTAAGGGGTTGTTTTCTCATACTCAAATATACTAAAATTACGGGTTATTTTTCCAATTGATAAATATCCCCGACAGGTTGTTCTCTCATATTAAAATTTACCCCTCTACGAGGCTGTTTTCTCAAACTCGCAATTATACTACTTTTACGGGGTTGTTTTCTCATATAAAATAAATATACAGGTTTTACGAGGTTATTTTCTTACATTGAGAAATATACCACTTTTACGGTCGTTTTCTCATATAAAATTATTAGCACTATTCTGGGGTTGTTTTCTCAAATTTATAAATATACATGTTTTACGGCGTTATTTTCTTATATGGACAAATATATCCCGTTTACGAGGTTGTTTCCATATATTATAAAATTAATCCACTTAAGGGGTTGTTTTCCATACTCACAAATATACCAAAATTATGAGATTATTTTCTCCGATTGATAAATATCCCCGTATTACGGGGTTGTTTTCTCATATTAAAAAATTTACCCATTCTAGGAGGCTATTTTCTCAAACTCGCAATTACACTACTTTTACGGATTTGTTTTCTCATATTCAAAAATATACACATTTTACAGGATCATTTTCTTATATTGATAAATATACCACTTTTACGGGGTTATTTTCTTATATTGACAAATATACCACTTTTATGGGATTGTTTTCACATATTATAAAATTAACCCATTTAAGGGGTTGTTTTCTCATACTCACAAATATACCAAAATTACGGGGTTATTTTCTCTGATTGATAAATATCCCTGTAATACGTGGTTGTTTTCTAATATTTATAAATATACCCCCTCTTATGGGGTTGTTTTCTCATATTAAAAAATTTATCCCATCTACGAGGTTGTTTTCTCGGACTCGCAATTGCACTACTTTTACGCGGTTATTTTCTCATATTCATAAATATACAAGTTTTACACGGTTATTTTCTTATATTGATAAATATACCACTTGATTTTATATTAAATTATTAGCAATATTATGGTGTTGTTTTCTTAAATTCATAAATATGCACGTTTTACAGGGTTATTTTCTTATATCGATAAATATATCCCTTTTACGGGGTTGTTTTCTCATATTATAAAATTAACCCATTTAAGGGTTTTTTCTCATACTCACAAATATACCATAATTACGAGGTAATTTCCTCAGATTCATAAATATCCCTGTATTACGGGGTTATTTTCACATATTAAAAAATTTACCCCTTCTACGAGGCTGTTTTCTCATATTAAGAAATTTACCCGTTCTACGAGGCTGTTTTCTTAGACTCACAATTACACTACTTTTACGGGGTTGTTTTCTCAAATTCATAAATATACATGTTTTACGGGGTTATTTTCTTATATTGATAAATGTACCACTTTTACGGGTCGTTTTCTCATAGTAAATTATTAGCACTATTCTAAGCTTGTTTTCTCAAATTCATAAATATACACGTTTTACGGGGTTATTTTCTTATGTTGGCAAGTATACCCCTTTTACGGGGTTGTTTTCTCATATTATAAAATTAGCCCATTTAAAAGGTTGTTTTTACATACTCACAAAGATACCACAATTACGGGGTTATTTGCTTCGATTGATAAATATCCCCGTATTACGGGGTTGTTTTCTCATATTAAAAGTTTTACCCCTTCTACGAGACTGTTTTCTGAGACTCGCAATTACACTATTTTTACGCGGTTATTTCCTCATATTCATCAATATACACGTTTTACACGGTTATTTTCATATATTGATAAATATACTACTGTTACGGAGTCGTTTTCTCATATTAAATTATTAGCACTATTATGGAGTTGTTTTCTCAAATTCATAAATATACACGATTTACGAGATTATTTTCTTATATCAACAAATATACCCCTTTTACGGGGTTGTTTTCTCATATTATAAAATTAACCCATTTAAGGGGTTGTTTTCTCATACTCACAAATATACCACAATTACGGGGTTATTTCCTCAGATCTATAAATATCCTCGTATTACGGGGTTGTTTTCACATATTAAAAAATTTACCCGTTCTACGAGGCTGTTTTCTCATATTAAAAATTTTACTCGTTCTACGAGGCTGTATTGTTAGAATGGCAATTACACTACTTTTACGGGGTTGTTTTTTGATATTCATAAATATACACGTTTTATGGGGTTATTTTCTTATATTGATAAATATACCACTTTTACGGGATCATTTTCTCATATTAAATTATTAACACTATTATGAGGTTGTTTTCTCAAATTCATAATTGTATTGGTTTTACGGGCTAATTTTTTTATATCGACAAATATACCCCTTTTACGGGGTCGTTTTTTAATATTATAAAATTAATCCATTTATGTTTTAGGTTATTCTACTCACTATACTCACAATATACCAAATATTATGGGGTTAGTCAAAATTATGACACGGGTTATTTTCTCATATTAATAAATTTACCCTTCTTACTTAGTTTTCTTTTCTTTAGTTACTCACAATTTAAACCTACTTTTACAAGGTAGTTTTCTCACATTCATAAATATACATGTCTTACGGGATTATTTTCTTTTATTGATAAATATACCACTTTTACGAGGTTGTTTTCTCATATTATAAAATTAGCCCATTTAAAAGGTTGTTTTTACATACTCACAAAGATACCACAATTACAGGGTTATTTTCTCCGATTGATAAATATCCCCGTATTACGGGGTTGTTTTCTCATATTAAAATTTTTTTCCCTTGTACGAGGCTATTTTCTCACACTCGCAATTACACTACTTTTACGGGATTATTTTCTCATATTCATAAATATACACGTTTTACGGGGTTATTTTCATAAATTGACAAATATACCACTTTTACAGGGTTATTTTCTTATATTGACAAATATACCACTTTTACAAGGTTGTTTTCTCATATTATAAAATAAACCCATTTAAGGGGTTGTTTTCTCATACTCACAAATATACCAATTTGCGGGGTTATTTTCTTCGATTGATAAATATCCCCGTATTACAGGGTTGTTTCCTCATATTAAAAAATATTCCCGTTCTAAGAGGCTGTTTTGTTAGACTCGCAATTACACTACTTTTACGGGGTTGTTTTCTCGGATTCATAAATATACACATTTTACTGGTTTATTTTCTTATATTGAGAAATATTCCACCTTTACGGGGTCGTTTTCTCATATAAAATTATTAGCACTATTCTGAGGTTGTTTTCTCAAATTTATAAATATACATGTTTTACGGGTTATTTTCTTATATTGGCAAATATACCCCTTTTACGGGGTTGTTTTCTCATATTATATAATTAATCCATTTAATGGGTTGTTTTCTCATACTCACAAATATTCCAAACTTAAGGGTTATTTTCTCCGATTGATAAATATCCCCGTATTTATAAGGTTATTTTCTCATATTAAAAATTTACCCTTCTCATTGTATTCTCGACCATAATTACACTAGTTTTACTTATACACGCTTTGTTATTTTCTTATATTCATAAATATACCATTTTACGGAGTCATTTTTTATATTAAATTATTAGCAATATTATGGGTTGTTTTCTCAAATTCATAAATATACACGTTTTACGGGGTTATTTTCTTATATCGACAAATATACCCCTTTTACGGGCTTGTTTTCTCATATTATAAAACTAACCCATTTAAGGGGTTGTTTTCTCATACTCACAAATATACCAAAATTACGGGGTTATTTTCTCCGATTGATAAATATACCCGTATTACGGGGTTGTTTTCTCATATTAAAAAATTTACCCCTTCTACGAGGCTGTTTTTCCTGACTCGCAATTACACTACTTTTACGGGTTGTTTTTTCATATTCATAAATATACACGTTTTACGGGATTATTTTCTCATATTTATAAATATACCACTTTTACAGGGTTATTTTCTTATATCTACAAATATAAACCTTTTACGGGGTTGTTTTCTCATATTATAAAACTAACCCATTTAATGGGTTGTTTTCTCACACTCACAAATATACCAAAATTACAGGGTTATTTTCTTCCATTGATAAATATCCCTGTATTATAGAGTTTTTTTCTAATATTTATAAATATATCCCTCTTACAGGGTTGTTTTCTCATAATAAAGAATTTACCCCTTCTACGAGGCTATTTTCTCAGACTCACAATTACGCTACTTTTATGGGGTTATTTTCTCATATTCATAAATATACACGTTTTACGGGGTTATATTCTTATATTGATAAATATACCACTTTTATGGGGTCGTTTTCTCATATTAAATTACTAGCACTATTATGGGGTTGTTTTCTGAAATTCATAAATATATACATTTTACGGGGTTTGTCACGACCCGACCTGTGGGCCCATGACCGGCACTAGGGAATTGGTAGGCATAAGGCCACCGAATCCTGTAGTAAGCCTGACCATTCACTAACTCAATCAGATTGAGATTTTCGGACTCAACTCCATAGCATTGATTCACAATTAACCTTAACCATCAAATCCTACATATTTAATTCGGTCTTCCAGTATAATTAGGCAAGACCTAAATTTACAAAAAATTACAAACTGATAAGTCTAAAATTTCTACTGCGGAGAATCTAGAATTTTAACAGTTAACATACCAATAATTCAGTTACATCTAACCCGAGGATGAAGGAATAGGGCTGCTAGATGAAAAACACTACGGAAAAACTAACCACACCTGAAAAATAATGAAATTGAGACTGTCAGTCTCGAGAGTGAGTTAAGATCATATATCCCAAAACAAAATATAAAACTTCAATAAAATATTTGTTTAATTAAAATAAAATATGCATGTCATGCTATGCTTATGTAAAATAAAATAGAATAATTTTTTCATACCACGGGATGGAGTACCTCAGTAAAATCCTAATCCCAACACTAACATCTCGACTCTCTCATTCCAACAGAACTGGCGCCTAGAGAGCAAAGCTCACTGTGGTCCTTAACTCCAGTCGGCCACTTAATTATCACTATCAATCTTTGCCTTCGGCTTTTTTACTCTAATAAGACTGGCATCCAGAGAGCGAAGCTCGACTAAGGTCCTTAACTCCAGTCCGGTCGCTTAGGTTCCAAAATAAGCCGCCTCAGAGCGATGCTCGACTGTGGACCTTACTCGCAAACTCACTCTACTCAAATTTCAGAGAGCAATGCTTGACCAGGGCAAGTCCTAAATTTACCTTTTAAAAATTTACAAACCTTTACCCCTTTATTTTCTGTCTCTGATTCATACCGGTGCGCACACGGTCCTGATGTAACTCATCAAATAGTATGTTCTACAGTCCCATCCCGAAGTCAACACGAAATCAATAAAACCATAATGCGAAATGAAACATATATAAACAATAAAGAACTAAATAATTAAAATATTAATCATTTAATCGTAGATATCACAAGAATTTTAGCATGACACACGTAGCGATATATGACTTTAACTCATAGACGACCTCCTAGCTCACCTCCGATGCCTCGGTGAAGGAGCCGATCCGACGGATTATCTAATCATGGAAAACTTAATCAATAACATTGAAACATTTGACAATTAACCCAGGTCTAGACTTAGGATCGACTGTCTAAGAATCTCGACTCTAAGAATCCTACTAGAAATTCTAGAGAACCACCCCAAATTTATTGACATTTACTCCCCTCAGATAACTGGTCCCCAAGACTTCACTATTTTCCGACCACACATCACAAATCACGACTAAAAGGCGCATGACCACAATTAATTATTTTAACTCACAATATTTTTCTAATGCTCAACACAATTCAATAAACAGATAAATTTTACCAATGAATTCTAAAATCAACAGGCTAGAGAATTATCGAGACGCTTGATCGCTCACTCGACTCGCCTGCAGCCGCCGAAGTCCGATGGATGATCCGAGCGTGCCTACGGACTCGAAACAACGCGCTGATAACGATCTCAGCTTTCGATCTTCCGATCCAACCCCCGATCATCCGGAGAGATTTACGGATGATCTCGGCCGTTGATTTTCAAACGGAGTCCGATCACCATGAAACCGGTGCCATTGGAAAGCTTGAGCTGAGGAGAGTCCGGATATGCCCTCCGATCGGCCATAGCTCGTCGGAACTCACCAAAAAAGCCTGAAAACTCCAGTTGCGACCCATTTTCTCTCTCCACCGCGAACTTCCAACTCCGGCCACCATATACGACACCACCACCGCCAAAATGAAGCTCAGGCCGATGGGAGTTGATCGCCACTTAACTCGGTCGCCAAAGCCACCGGGAACGCCCGGAATGGCGTTTGGAAGCCGCTGCCTCCTTCGTGTTCTTCCGCTTCCTGGCACCGCCAAGGCCGCCACCACCCTACACAATCATCACCAACTCGCAGACATCACCACCGACGACCAGACAAATGGCCTTCTTCTTCCCCGCGATCTCGCTCTCTCCCGATTCTCTTCTTTCTCCTTTTCTTTTCTTTCTTCCCTATATCGACATTTGGTCCCTTAACTTTTCTTCTTTACCATTTAGTCCCTCAACTTTTTTAATTACAACAATTTTGTCCTGCAAAATTTCGATTAACCCTTAAACTTTTATTTAGCTTTTCAATTAAGCCCCTAACTATTTAATTTGGGGCAAACCAGAATTATTGAAAATATATAATTACTTATTTACCCTTGCTTTTAAATATAAAATTATCAGAATACCCTTACCGACATATTTAATTATAAAAATACCAAACATACAAATTTTCATTAAAACCCCATATTAATAAAATTATATTTTAAATTCTTATTCCAAAATAAATTTCTAATTTAATCGTAACACACAATTAATTTAATTAATCAATTTGCTAAATATTTTCCAATTAAAATTAACACCATTTGCTAATTAAAATTTATCATTACCCGATAATTCTTTTATAAAAATATTATTTACTAATTCTTTCATAACTCTCAAATATAGAATTTTAATTCATATATTCATTTTGGGGAAAATTGAATGACCGAAAATATAATTTATTTCCCAAAGAATTTACTTAATTAATTTTTTAAAAATCAAACTAATTGGATATAGAAAATAACTCCCTCATTTTTCTAGCATTAAAATTCTATTTAAATCATCCCAATTAAATCAAATAAAAAAAGTAAAATTAATTTAAATAAGAACTCGTTTATTAATTATTACTAATGTTATTATTATTATTAAAGAAAATTTTGGGTATTACACTCTTCCCCACATTAAGAAAACTCATCCTCGAATTTTTAAAGAAAAAGGGGTTCACACTAAAACTGAGACTAATGAGAGTAAGAACCTCTCATCTCCAGCTCGGCTTTTCGGGTACTTCCCTCGGTAGAAAAATTCAACCACAAGACCGATCGATAAAACCCTTGAGCAAAATTGGCAAACTTGAGAATCTGCGATCCTGACTTACTGCTCCTCGGAAGTCAAATCTTCACTTACTTCCATACACCGAGTAGGGCTGAGCATGAATCTCGGTGATTCCCGCCCGAACCGAATAACCGTACCGAAAAATACCAGAACGGAAATAACCAAAATTTTTTATAACCGAATTGAACTGATCCAAATTTCTTTCTATTATGGTATGGTACTGGTTCTTTAGTAAAAATTGTACCATAACAGTACCATAACTATAATATTATAAAATACTTTATACTCTATACAAAAATTATTTTATATTTATCATTTTATATAATTCAAGCAATTATTATCGAAATAAGAAAAAATACTACATATTAAAAATAACTATAATATTATAATGTACTTTATATTCTATAAAAAAATATAAGTTATATATTAATATATCATATAGTATACTGATACTAATATACATACTCTAATACTAAATTTATAATTTACTATCTACTAACTTAACCCTAATACATTTTCTTACCACATACTACAAGTCTACACCTAACAGTTTGAACACGCTATCTTCCTCTTTAGAACACACCGCCGCACCTCCCATTTTGTAATTCAGAAAGACAAAATTCCTAAGGCAAATTTCTGGATAGAAAATCAAAAGGAAGAAGGAAGAAATTCGTTCACGTAGACGTTATCCTCTTTAGAACACACTGCCGCACCTCTCAATTCTCAATTTAGAAAGACAAAATCCCTAAGGTAAATTTCTAGACAGAAAATTAAAAGGAAGAACGAAGGAGTTAGCTCGCCTAGACGTCTTCCTCTTTAGCGCCATGCATAATTGGCTCGCAGAAAGGCGGAAGCAAGAATTGGCTCGCGTAGACGTCTTCCTCTTTAGCGCTCTCTATTTCCATAACTGTGCCATCGTTGCTCAGTCCCGGGTATATTTATTTTTTTTACTTTTTTATTTTTACTTTTTATGGGTAGATTGTTGGCTGCAACTGTGAAAAATATTTTATTTTAATGATTGCCATCTGCAAGATATTTTTATACTAGCAGTAACATATATTTTAATGGTTTGTATTTGAACATTGAATGAATTATTATACTTGCAAGTGACTGAATTGCAAAACAGGTTGTTCAAGAATATGATTGCAATTCTAATTCAGATTTTCATGCTACTTTCTTTAGGTTGGTAATCATATTTTCTCTAAATATATTTGATTAAAGATGAGATTAAAGTTATATTTTTTTAATCTTTTAGAACTGAAAATAGCACCGAACCGATCTGTATTTAACCGTAAAAATTAGTACAATACGGTACAAATCCTTTTATATTTGGTACGGTACTGGTACCTTTAATTTTAAAAGAATCGAGGTTTGGTATGGTACTGGCGATTTATAAATAACCGTATTGGACCGATCCGTGCTCAGCCCTAACACCGAGGTTCCAACACGAGCAAAGGATCGAAAATACACTTCCTCAACACGAGTCTACGAAATACCGGATTGACCCAAGAAATTTATTTAGCGGCAAGTCCAACTTGCATGCCACCTTACCAATCCTACCGATAATTCCAAGGGTTCCATACAATAAGGGCTAACTTGCCTTCCTTACCAAACCACATCGCTTCTTGCACATGAGACTCCTTAGGATTACATACTCTCTAATACAAATCTCCACGTGCTCCCACTTCGGGCCTACATAACTCCTCTGCTTCCTGAAAGCTGTCTTCAGCCGCTCGCGATAAAAGAATCCTCTCTAAAAGATCTGGACTAATTCTGGTCCTGCCAAAATCCACTCGCCAACTTCCTTCCTAATGACATGTCCCTTGCACGCACAAAATATCCTTAACATCCACATCACATCATCCACGTCATATCATCCATCTGGTTGCGATAACCGATACAAAACCATGCCATCCTGACACAGAATTCCTCTTCGACTGGAATCTAGAAGTCTCCTCTATAATCCAACATGGGCCTACCGCCATAGATTCATTCTCACAACAACTCAGCTTGTCATCTAGAGAATCCCAAGCTAACACAATTTACTTTGAAAATTTACTTATTTATTTACTTTTTAATCATCACTGATAAAAATTTTATTATCTCGAAAAACACCTTTATAAAATTGTAAAATCTCCAGTCATTTTCTTTATATAAAATTTCTACAATATTGCACACCGGGGTGGTGATGCCCCCTATCACCAAGGGTTGCAATGCACGACGTATGATGCGTGCCCTAAAAATGAGTTATGGAATTCTGCATGCCTAACAATGAAATGCCATAATGAATTCTTGCGGGACTGGGCGCAATATTGAATTTTAAAACACTTTGTTATACTTAGAAAAATAAATAGTGCTTGCTTAAGCTTCTCTGGATTTCGAGCGTCCGAAAATACTCCTACCACCATTCTTAAGCTTATTACAACCACAAAACTCAACCATATATGCTCTAAACTTCTGCTCGACATTCCATGCATTAACTTCGGTGCTACTCACTAAGGCGATGCCTGATGCGATGACGAGGTAGTTCATGACACGACTGCAACTACGCTCTGCACTAATTCTGACTGTGGTGCCCACCATCGAAACAACGATCGAAGCATCCCAAGGTCGGCCTGCACTAATCACTTGAAGAAATAGCACGAGTCTACCACGCTTCAGATCTTCCTATCGCTACAATGCTCATTCTCAACACAGCATCAAAGACAAGCTCATAAGAAAAGAATGATAGACTCTTTAATAGTGAAAGCTGAGACACTGGAGTCATTGAAAACAATAAGATAGACTTGATCCTAGCTGCACAGTACCAAGAATCTTAACCTAGGTCGAACGAAATCTAAACCTAAGCTCTGATACCAACTTTGTCACGATCCGACCTGTGGGCCCGTTAGCGGCACTAGGGAATGGGTAGGTGTAAGGCCACCGAATCCCATAGTAAGCCTGACCATTCACTAACTCAATCAAATTGAAATTCGGACTCACTCCAAAGCATTGATTCACAATTAACCTTAACCATCAAATCCTACATATTTAATTCGGTCTGCCAGCATAATTAGGCAAGACCTAAATTTACATAAAATTATAAACTGATAAGTCTAAAATTTCTACTGCAAAGAATGTAGAATTTTAAAAGTTAACATACCAATGAATTCAGTTACATCTAACCCGAGGATGAAGGAATCGGGCTGCTAGAAGAAAAACACTAAGGAAAAACTAACCATACCTGAAAAACAGTGAAATTGAGACTGTCAGTCTCGAGAGTGAGTTAAAATTTAAAATCATATATCCCAAAACAAAATATAAAACTTCAATAAACTATTTGTTTAATTAAATTAAATATGCATGTCATGCTATGCTTCTGCAAAATAAAATATAATAAATGTCATTTTCATACCAGGGGACGGAGTACCTCAATAAAACCCTAATCCCAACATTAACATCTCGACTCTCTCATTCCAACAGAATCGGCACCTAGAGAGCAAAGCTCGACCGGGGTCCTTAACTCTAGTCCAGTCACTTAATTATCACTATCAGTCTTTGCCTTTCGGCTCTCTTACTCCAATAAGATCGGCGACAAAGAAATGGCTCGACTGTGGTCCTTAGCCCCAGTCCGGCCACTTAGGTTTCCAAATAAGCTACCAGAGCGATGTCACTGTGATATTTACTCCGACAAACTCACTCTACTCAAATTCTGAGAGCAATGCTCGACCAGGGCAAGTCCTAAATTTACCTTTTAAATCTTTATTTTATGTCTCTGATTCATACCGATGCGCACACGGTCCTAATGCAACTTATCAAATAGCATGTTCTACAGCTGTCCCATCTCTAGTCAACACAAAATCAATAAAATCATAATACGAAAAATGAAACATATAAACAGTAAATAACTAAATAATTAAAATATTAATCATTTAATCAGAGATATCACGCAAAAATCTTAGCATGACACACGTAAGTAGATATATGACTTTAACTCACGGATCAGACGACCTCCTAGCTCTGCTCTGATGCCTCGGGTGAAGCGAGCCGATCTGACGGATTATCTAATCACAGAAAATAATTTAATCAATAACATTGAAACATTTGACAATTAACCCTAGGTCTAGACTCCTAGGACTGACTGTCTAAGAATCTCGACTCAGAAGAATCCTACTACAAATTCGGTAGAACCACCCCAAATTTACGGACATTTACTCCCCGTATAACGGGTCCAGGACCTGCCAGAAAATACTTCAAATATCTCAACAATTTATTTTAACGGGAGTCGGGTCCCCAAGACTTCACTATTTTTCTCGACTCCGCCATATATCATAAATCACGATTAAAGGCAGATAGTCCGACAATTAATTATTTTAACTCACAATATTTTTCTAATGCTCAACACAATTCAATAAATACATAAATTTTACCAATGAATTCTAAAATCAACGGGCTAGAGAATTACCGAGACGCTTAATTGCTTGGTCGACTCGCCTCTAGCCGCCGGAGTCCGATCGACGATCCGAGCGCGCCTACGGACTCGAAACAACATGCTGACGACGATCCCAGCTTCCGATCTTCTGATCCGACCCCCGATCATCCGGAGAGATTTACGGACGATCTCGACCGTCGATTTTCAAGTGGAGTCCGATCGCCATGAAACCGGTGCCATTGGAAAGCTTGAGCTGAGGAGAGTCCAGAAATGCCCTCCGATCGGTCATAGCTCGCCTGAACTCACCGGAAAAGCATGAAAACTCCGGCTGCCACCTATTTTCTCTCTCCACCGTGAACTTCCAACTCCGGCCACCATTTGCAACACCACCACCGCCAAAATGAAGCCTGGTGGCCGAGGGAGTTGATCACCACCGACTGGCTACCAAGCTACCAAATGCCCTGAATGGCCCGGAGCCTGCCTCCTTCACGATTTCCGCCCCTCATCACTATTGCCTGGCCATGGCCGGCCCACCAACATCAAGACTTAGATTTGCCACCACCACTGACCGCACAACTGGTCTTCTTCTTCCCTGCGATCTCCCTCTCTCTCGATTCTCTTCTTTGTCCTTTTCTTTTCTTTCTTCCCTATATCGACATTTGGTCCCTTAACTTTTTTTCTTTACCATTTAGTCCCTCAACTTTTTTAATTGCAACAATTTCATCCTGCAAAAATTTCTGATTAATCCTTAAACTCTTCTTTAGCTTTTCAACTAAGCCCCTAAATATTTAATTTCAGGCAATCCAGAATTATTAAAAATATATAATTACTTATTTACCCTTGCTTTTAAATGTAAAATTACCAAAATACCCTTACCAACATATTTAATTATAAAAATACTAAACATATAATTTTTCATTAAAACCCCATATTAATAAAATTATATTTTAAATCCTTATTCCAAAATAAATTTTCAATTTAATCCTAACACGCAATTAGATTAATTAATCAATTTTCTAAATGTTTTTCAATTAAAATTAACACCATTTTCTAATTAAAATTTATCATTCCCCGATAATTCTTTTATAAAAATATTATTTACTAATTCTTTCATAACTCTCAAATATAGAAATTTAATTCATATATTCATTTTGAAAAAATTTGAATAACCGAAATATAATTTATTTTCCAAAGAATTTACTTAATTAATTTCTTAAAAATCAAACTAATTTGATATAGAAAATAACTCCCTTATTTGTCTAGCATTAAAATTCTATTTAAGTCATCCCAATTAAATCAAATAAAAATAAAATAAAATTAATTTAAATAAGAACTCGTTTATTAATTATTACTAATATTATTATTATTAAAGGAAAATTTCGGGTATTACAGGGTTATTTTCTTATATCGACAAATATACCCCTTTTACGGGGTTGTTTTCTCGTATTATAAAATTAACCTATTTAAAGGGTTGTTTTCTCATACTCACAAATATACCAAAATTACGGGGTTATTTCCTCATATTCATAAATATCCCCGTATTACCAGGTGTTCTCACATATTAAAAAATCTACCCCTTCTACGAGGTTGTGTTCTCATATTTAAAAATTAGACTCACAATTACACTAATTTTACGGGGTTGTTTTCTCAGATTCATAAATATACACATTTTACGAGGTTATTTTCTAATATTGATAAATATACCACTTTTACGGGGTCATCTTCTCATACTAAATTATTAGCACTATTATACTGTTGTTTTTTAAAATTCATAAATATACATATTTTATGGGGTTATTTATTTATATTGACAAATATACCCCTTTTACGGAGTTTTTTTCTCATATTATAAAATTAACCATTTAAGGGGTTGTTTTCTCATACTCACAAGTATACCAAAATTACGAGGTTATTTTCTTCGATTGATAACTATTCCCGTATTACGGGGTTATTTTCTAATATTTATAAATATACCCCTCTAACGAGGTTGGTTTCTCATATTAAAAAATTTACTCCTTCTACGAGGCTATTTTCTCAAACTCGCAATTACACTACTTTTACGGAGTTGTTTTCTCAGATTTATAAATATACACGTTTTACGGGGTCGTTTTCTTATATAAAATTATTAGCACTATTATATGGTTCTTTTCTCAAATTTATGAATATACACGTTTTACGAGGTTATTTTCTTACATGGACAAATATACCCCTTATACGGGATTGTTTTCTCATATTATAAAATTAATCCATTTAAGGGGTTGTTATCTCATATTCACAAATATACCAAACTTATCGGGTTATTTTCTCTGAATTATAAATATCCCCATATTACGGGGTTGTTTTCTCATATTAAAAAATTCACCCCTTCTACGAGCCTCTTTCTTCAGACTCGCAATTACAATACTTTTACGGGATTGTTTTCTCATATTCATAAATATACACGTTTTACGGAGTTATTTTCTTATATTGACAAATATACCCCTTTTACGAGGTTGTTTTCTCATATTATAAAATTAACACATTTAAGGGGTTATTTTCTCATACTTACAAATATACCAATTTGCAGGGTTATTTTCTTCGATTAATAAATATCCCCGTATTACGGGGTTGTTTTCTCATATTAAAAAATTACCCCTTTTATGAGGTTGTTTTCTCATATTAAACAATTTATCAGTTCTATGAGGCTGTTATCTTAAACTCGCAATTACACTACTTTTACAGGGTTGTTTTCTCATATTCACAAATATACACGTTTTACGGGGTTATTTTCTTATATTGATAAATATACCACTTTTACGGGGTCATTTTATCATACTAAATTAATAGCACTATTATGGTGTTGTTTTCTGAACTTCATAAATATACACGTTTTACGGCGTTATTTTCTTATATTGATAAATATACTCCTTTTACGAGGTTATTTTCTCATATTATAAAATTAACCCATTTAAAGGGTTGTTTCCTCATACTCACAAATATACAAAAATAATGGGATTATTTTCTTCGATTGATAAATACCCCCGTGTTACGTGGTTGTTTTCTAATATTTATACATATACCCCTTCTACGAGGCTGTTTTCTCAAACTTGCACTTACAATACTTTTACGGGGTTGTTTTGTCAGATTCATAAATATACACGTTCTACGGGGTTATTTTTTTATATTGAGAAATATACCACTTTTACGGTATTGTTTTCACATATTATAAAATTAACTCATTTAAGGGGTTATTTTCTCATACTCACAAATATACCAAATTTACGGGGTTATTTTTTCGGATTGATAAATATCCCTGTATTACGGGGTTGTTTTCTCATATTATAAAATTCACCCCTTCTACGAGGCTGTTTTCTCATACTCGCAATTACACTACTTTTACGGGATTGTTTTCTCGTATTCATAAATGTACAAATTTTACGGGATTATTTTCTTATATCGACAAATATACCACTTTTACGGGGTTATTTTCTCATATTGACAAATATACCCCTTTTACGGGATTGGTTTCTCATGTTATAAAATTTACCCCTTCTACAAGGCTGTTTTGTCAGACTCGAAATTACATTACTTTTACTTGGTTGTTTTCTCATACTCATAAATATACTTGTTTTACTGGGTTATTTTCTTATATTGAGAAATATACTACCTTTATGAGTTCATTTTCTCATATTAATTTATTAGTACTATTCTGGAGTTGTTTTCTCAAATTTATAAATATACACATTTTATGGGATTATTTTCTTATGTTGGCATATATACCCCTTTTACGGGGTCTTTTTTTCGTATGAAATTATTAGCACTATTCTTGGGTTTTTTTCTCAAATATATAAATATACACGTTTTACGGGGTTATTTTTTATTGTTGGCAAATATACCCCTTTACAGGGTTTTTTATAATGTAAAATTAATCTATTTAAGTGGCTGTTTTCTCATACTCACAAATATACCAAAATTACGGGGTTATTTTCTTCGATTGATAAATATCAACATATTACGGGGTTGTTTTCTAATATTTATAAAAATAACTCTTCTACAAGGTTGTTTTCTCATATTAAAAATTTTACCCGTTCTACGAGACTGTTTTCTTAAACTTGCAATTACACTACTTTTACGAGGTTATTTTCCAGGTTCATAAATATACACGTTTTACGGGGTTATTTTCTTATATTGATAAACATACCACTTTTACGGGGTCATCTTCTCACACTAAATTATTAGCACTATTATGGTGTTGTTTTCTCAAATTCATAAATATACACGTTTTACGGGATTATTTTCTTATATGGACAAATATACCCCTTTTACGGGATTGTTTTCTCATATTATAAAATTAACCCATTTAAGGGATTGTTTTCTCATGCTCACAAATATACCAAAATAATGGGGTTATTTTCTTCGATTGATAAATATCCCCGTATTACGGGGTTGTTTTGTAATATTTATAAATATACCCCTCTTACGAGTTTGTTTTCTCATATTAAAAAATTAACCCCTTGTATGAGGTTGTTTTCTCAGACTTGCAATTACACTACTTTTACGAGGTTGTTTTGTTAGATTCATAAATATACACGTTTTACTGGGTTATTTTCTTTTATTCAGAAATATACCACTTATACGGGGTCATTTTCTCATATAAAAGTATTATCACTATTCTAGGGTTGTGTTCGCAAATTTATAAATATATACGTTTTACGGGGTTATTTTCTTATATGGACAAATATACCCCTTTTACGGGATTGTTTTGTCATATTATAAAATTAACCCATTTAAGGGGTTGTTTTTTCATACTCACAAATATCCCAAAATTACAAGGTTATTTTCTTATATTTAGAAATATACCACTTTTACGGAGTCGTTTTCTCATATTAAATTATTAGCACTATTATGGGGTGGCTTTCTCAAATTCATAAATATACACGTTTTACGGAGTTATTTTCTTATATCGACAAATATACCCTTTTACGGGGTCGTTTTCTCATATTATAAGATTAACCCATTTAAGGGGTTGTTTTCTCATACTCACAAATATATCACAATTACGGGGTTATTTCATCAGATTCATAAATATCCCGGTATTACAGGGTTGTTCTAACATATTAAAAAATTTACCCCTTCTACAATGTTGTTTTCTCATATTAAAAAATTTACCCATTCTACGAGGTTGTTTTCTTAGACTCGCAATTACACTAATTTTATGGGGTTGTTTTCTCAGATTCATAAATATACACGTTTTACGGGATCATCTTCTCATACTAAATTCTTAGCACTATTATGGTGTTGTTTTCTCAAATTCATAAATATACATGTTTTACGGGGTTATTTTCTTATATTGACAAATATACCCCTTTTTCGGGGCAGATTATAAAATTAATCCATTTAAGGGGTTATTTTTCCATACTCATAAATTTTTCTTCGATTGATAAATATCCCCGTATTGTTTTCTAATATTTATAAATATACCCCTCTTACGAGGTTGTTTTCTTATATTAAAAAATTTACCCCTTCTATGAGGTTGTTTTCTTAGACTCGCAATTACACTACTTTTGCGGGTTGTTTTCTCAAATTCATAAATATACACGTTTTACGGGGATATTTTCTTATATTGAGAAATATACCACTTTTACGGGGTCGTTTTCTCATATAAAATTATTAGCAACATTCTCGGTTGTTTTTTCAAATTTATAAATATACAAGTTTTACGGGGTTATTTTCTTATATCGACAAATATACACCTTTAACGGGGTTGTTTTCACATATTATAAAATTAACCCATATTTTTACACGGTTGTTTTCTCATATTCATAAATATACACGTTTTACGGGGTTATTTTCTTATATTGAGAAATATACCACCTTTACGGGGTTGTTTTCTCATATAAAATTATTAGCACTATTCTTGGTTATTTTTTCAAATTTATAAATATACACGTTTTACGGGGTTATTTTCTTATATCGTCAAATATACCCCTTTTACGGTATTATTTTCTCATATTATGAAATTAACCCCTTTTAAGCGGTTGTTTTCTCATACTCACAAATATACCAAACTTACAGGGTTATTTTCTCTAATTGATAAATATCCCCATATTACAGGGTTGTTTTCTCATATAAAAAAATTCACCTCTTCTACGAGGCTGTTTTCTCATACTCGCAACTACACTACTTTTACGGGATTGTTTTCTCATATTCATAAATTTACCCGTTCTACGAGGCTGTTTTCTTAAACTCGAAATTACACTACTTTTACGGGATTGTTTTTCAGTTTCATAAATATAAATGTTTTACGAGGTTATTTTCTTATATAAATAAACATACCACTTTTACGGGGTCATCTTCTCATACTAAAATATTAGCACTATTATGGTATTATTTTCTCAAATTCATAAATATACACGTTTTACGGAGTTATTTTCTTATATTGACAAATATAACCCTTTTACGGTTTTTTTCTCATATTATAAAATTAACCCATTTTAAGGGGTTGTTTTCTCATACTCATAAATATATCAAAATTACGGGGTTATTTTCTTCAATTGATAAATATCCCCGTATTACGAGGTTGTTTTGGGGTCATTTTCTCATATTAAATTATTACCACTATTCTGGTGTTCTTTTCTTAAATTGACAAATATACACGTTTTACGAGGTTATTTTCTTATATGGACAAATATACCCCTTTTACGGACCGATTTAAGGGGTTGTTTTCTCGTACTCACAAATGTACCACAATTACGGGATTATTTCCTCATATTCATAAATATTCCCTTATTACGAGGTTATTTTCATATATTAAAAAATTTACCTTTCTACGAAATTTTCTCATATTAAAAATTATTACACTACTTTTAGGGGGTTGTTTTCTTATATTGATAAATATGCCACTTTTACCGGGTCGTTTTCTCATGTAAAATTATTAGCACTATTTTGGGTTGTTTTCTCAAATTTATAAATATACACGTTTTAAGGGGTTATTTTCTTATACGGACAAATATACCCGCTTACTTCTGGGATTATTTTCATATACACTAAATATACTGCGTTTCTTAAACGGCTATTTTGGGTTTGTTTTCTAATATTTAGAAATAAATATACCCCTCTTACGGGGTTGTTTTCCCAAATTAAAAAATTTTCCCCTTCTACGGGTTTGTTTTCTTAGACTCGTAATTACACTAGTTTTACGGGGTTGTTTTCTCAGATTCATAAATATACACATTTTACGGGGTTATTTTCTTATATTGATAAATATACCACTTTTGCGGTGTCATTTTCTCATATTAATTTATTAGCACTATTATAGGGTTGTTTTATCAAATTCATAAATGTACACATTTTTTACGGGGTTATTTTCTTATAACGACAAATATACCCCTTTTACAGGGTTATTTTCTCATATTATAAAATTAACACATTTAAAGGACTGTTTTCTGATACTCATAAATATACAAAAATTACGGATTATTTTCTCCAATTGATAAATATCCCCGTATTATGGGCTTGTTTTCTAATATTTATAAATATACCCCTCTTACGGGGTTGTTTTCTCATATTATAAAATTTACCCCTTCTTTGAGGCTGTTTTCTCAGACTCACAATTACACTACTTTTACGGGATTGTTTTCTCATATTCATAAATATAAACGTTTTACGGGATTATTTTACTCGATTTTTTTCTCACATTATAAAATTAACTCATTTAAGTGGTTGTTTTCTCATACTTACAAATATGCCAAAATTACGGGTTTATATTATCCGATTGATAAATATCCCCGTATTACGGGGTTGTTTTCTAATATTAAAAGATTTACCCCTTCTACGAGGCTGTTTTCTCATACTCGCAATCACACTACTTTCACGGGGTTATTTTCTCATATTAATAAATATACACGTTTTACGGGGTTATTTTCTTATATTGACAAATATACCACTTTTACGGGGTCGTTTTCTCTTATTAAATTTTTAGCACTATTATGCAATTGTTTTCTCAAATTCATAAATATACACGTTTTACGGATTATTTTCTTATATAAAAATATACCCCTTTTACGGGGTTATTTTCTCATATTATAAAATTAACCAATTTAAGGGGTTGTTTCCTCATACTCACAAATATACCAAAATTACGGTAATTTTCTCCTATTGATAAATATCCCCGTATTACAGGGTTGTTTTCTCATATTATAAAATTAACCCATTTAAGGGGTTGTTTTCTCATACTCATAAATATACCATAATTGCGGGGTTATTTCCTGATTCATAAATATCCTTTCTACGAATTTGTTTTCTCATATTAAATTATTAGCACTATTATGGGGTTGTTTCCTCAAATCATAAGTATACACGTTTTACGGGATTATTTTCTTATATTGACAAATATACTCCTTTTACTGGGTTGTTTTCTCATATTATAAAATTAACCTATTTAAGGGGTTGTTTCCTCATACTCACAATTATACCAAAATTACGGGGTAATTTTCTCCTATTGATAAATATCCCCGTATTACAGGGTTGTTTTCTCATATTAAAAAATTTACCTTTTCTATAAGGCTGTTTTCTTAGACTGGCAATTATACTATTTTTACGGGGTTATCTTCTCAGATTCATAAATATACTCGTTTTATGGGATTATTTTCTTATATTGATAAATATACCATTTTTACAAGGTCGTTTTCTCATATTAAATTATTAGCACTATTAGGGGCTTGTTTTCTCAAATTCATAAATATACACGTTTTACGGGTTTAATTTCTTATATCCTCAAATATACCTCTTTTACGGGGTTATTTTCTCATATTATAAAATTAACCCATTTAAAGGGTTGTTTTCTCATACTCATAAATATACCACAATTACGGGGTTATTTCCTCAAATTCATAAATATCCCCGTATTACAAGGTTGTTCTCACATATTAAAATATTTACCCCTTCTACGAGGCTGTTTTCTCATATTAAAAAATTTACCCGTTCTACAAGGCTATTTTCTTAGGCTCGCAATTACACTACTTTTACGGGATTGTTTTCTCAGATTCATAAATATACACGTTTTACGAAGTTATTTTCTTATATTGATAAAAATACCACTTTTACGGTGTCGTTTTCTCATATTAAATTATTAGCACTATTATGGGGTTGTTTCCTCAAATTCATAAATATACACGTTTTACGGGATTATTTTCTTATATTGACAAATATACTCCTTTTACGGGGTTGTTTCCTCATACTAACAAATATACCAAAATTACGGGGTAATTTTCTCCTATTGATAAATATTCCCCTATTACGGGGTTGTTTTCTCATATTAAAAAATTTACCCTTTCTATAAGGCTGTTTTCTTAGACTAGCAATTACACTAATTTTACGGGGTAGTCTTCTCAGATTCAAAAATATACTCGTTTACGGGATTATTTTCTTATATTGATAAATATACCATTTTTACAAGGTTGTTTTCTCATATTAAATAGAACTACTAGGGGCTTGTTTTCTCAGATTCAAAAATCTACCTCTTTTACGGAGTTATTTTCTCATATTGTATAATTAACCCATTTAAGGGGTTGGTTTATCATACTCACAAATGTACCACAATTACGGAGTTGTTTTCTCTGATTCATAAATATCCCCATATTACGGGGTTATTTTCTCATATTAAAAAATTTACCCCTCTACATTTAGGTCGCTTTCCTGGACTTCGCAATTAATTCTACTTTTACGGGGTTGTTTTCTCATATTGATAAATATATATGTTTTACGAAGTTATTTCTTATATTGATAAATAAACTATTTTTACAGGGTCGTCTTCTCATAATAAATTATTAGCACTATTATGGGGTTGTTTTCTCAAATTCATAAATATATATGTTTTACTGGGTTATTTTCTTATATCGACAAATATACCCCTTTTACGGGGTTGTTTTCTCATATTATAAAATTAATTCATTTAAGGGGTTGTTTTCTCATACTCACAAATATACCATAATTATGGGGTTAATTCCTCAGATTCATAAATATCCCCGTATTACGGGATTGTTTTCACATATTAAAAAGTTTACCCTTTCTACGAGGTTGTTTTCTCATATTAAAAAATTTACCCATTCTACAAGGCTGTTTTCTTAGACTCGCATTTATACTACTTTTACGGGGTTGTTTTCTCAGATTCATAAATACACACGTTTTACGGAGTTATTTTCTTATATTGATAAATATACCATTTTACGGGCTTGTTCTCTCATATTATAAAATTAACCAATTTAAGGGGTTATTTTCTTATACACATAAATATACCAAAATTACAGTGTTATTTTCTCCGATCGATAAATATCA
>NW_025963472.1:0-12500 GCF_019578655.1 Ricinus communis | reverse complement strand
AATTATATTCTATATTAAATAATTCTAAAATAAAAAAATTCAATATTAAAATTAATAAAATTTAAAATAAAGTTTTACAATTTGTAAATAAAATTGAATTTTTTTTACAAATTATAAAAGAATAAATTAATAAAAGATTAATGCATAAAATAAATATAATAAGAGATAAGAAGAGATGCGACCGCTTCCTACATATTTTATACCCTCTCCTACAAAGAAACTGGTAACACCAACTCCATTGGTAATTCCATCAATTATTCGTTTATCAAAAAATGAATTAATTCAGCTAATTTTCTTATACCTCCAATAAAAGATATTTCATAAAAAGCATCTATGTAACCTCGATTATAGGACCAGTTATATATGACGTTTATTATTTTGTCCCAAAGAATTCTCTTAGAACCTTTTTGGCGAGCGAATTCAAGAAATTCAAATTTTGTAACGATGAATAAACAGGCTTATATAAAGAGGACGCTATAAATATTCCGAAAAAGCTATACTGACTGAAAAATTGCATTTGTTACAAATTCATACCAATCCACAGAATTCTTTGAATTTTGATGCAAAGGTTTAAAGACAGGTTAACAGTTTTGACAATATATCCACCTCCATTCCTTTTTTGATTGAAGGAATTTGATTGAAAGGAATTCCTATGGCTCCAATAAACAAAGCAAATAGTACCAAGACAAGCATAGGAAATAACATAGTATTATCCGATTCATGAGGATAGGCAAAAATCCTTTTAGTGTTAAAATTTTTAATAGTAATAAAAGGCCACATCATCTTTCTTACATTACCATCAATTTGATATGTGTTCTTCCAAAAAGAAGCCCTTTCGTTATTATTCGTTGTTAAGAAGGTAATAAACCCAAACTTTCGTTAAGCATTTTTGATCCTTCTTTACCCCATAAAGATATTGAATAAAATGAACTGTTTTTTTACCACTGTAATTTTTTAAATGAACATTTAAATGTCCTTCAAAAGTAAGTAAATAAACCCGAAACATATAAAATGCAGTTAATCCGGCCGTGAAACAAGCTATTATTGCGAAAACCGGTGAATACAACCAACTATCGTTAAGAATTTCATCTTTGGACCAAAAACAGGCGAAGGGTGGAATACCACAAGAGAAAGTGTTCCTAAAAAAAAGCAGTTTTGTAATTTGGAATATGTTTTGTTAAACCACCCATAAGAATCATATTTTGACTCTTATCTGGAGAATAACCAACAATAGCTTCCATTGAATGAATAATGGATCCAGATCCTAAAAACAATAATGCTTTCGAATAGGCATGAGTAATCAAATGAAATAAAGCGACTCGATAAGACCCCATACCTAGAGCTAACATCATATAACCTAATTGGGACATTGTAGAATAGGCTAAACTTCTCTTAATATCTTTTTGGGCAAGAGCTAAAGTAGCTCCTAAAAATACTGTTATTATACCTATCAAAGCTATTAGATTCATTATGTAAGGTATGACTACAAAAGAGGAAAAAGTCGAGCTACAAGAAAAATTCCTGCCGCTACCATAGTAGCAGCATGTATTAGAACCGAAATAGGAGTAGGCCCTTCCATGGCATCCGGTAACCATACATGGAGAGGAAATTGCGCCGATTTAGCAATTGCGCCAGAAAATACTAGAAAGGCACACAAAGTAACAAATAAAAAATGAACCTGATTATTAGAAATCAAGTTATTCAATATTTTGAACAAATCCCGAAATTCGAAACTGCCCGTTATCCAATAAATGCCCAAAATTCCCAATAATAAACCAAAATCCCCTACACGATTAGTTACAAAGGCTTTTTGACAAGCATTCGATGCAATGGGTCGTGTGAACCAAAACCCTATTAATAGATAAGAACACATTCCAACCAACTCCCAAAAATATAAATTTGTATCAAATTAGAACTAGTAACTAATCCCAACATTGGAAGTATTGAAAAAACTCATATAAGCAAAAAATCTCAAATAGCCTTGATCATGAGACATATAATTGTCACTATAAAAAGAACCATAATTCCAACTGTAGTAATTAATACTGACAAAATAGAAGTAAGTGGGTCAATCAAGTGTCCGAATTCTAAAGAAAAATCATTATTGATAGTCCACGACCATATATATTGATAAATAAAACTGCTATTTATTTGGTGAATAGACAAGTCGATTGAAAAATCATGACTATACTTAACAAGAAAAGGCTTGGAAAAGCCCACATACGACGAAGTTTTTTGTTGCCGCCGGAAAAGTAGGAGTCCCGCTCCTATTAACATAGGAGCTGGGAATGTAACAAAAGGTATGATCCATGAATATTGATATATATGTTCCATAAAAAAACTTTTTGAATTGATAATTAATTGTTTCTTGTTTCTGATTCATCGGCTCTTATATCTTTTTAAATAAGTCAGTCAATAAAAAAATATGTAAAACTTCAATCGAATTTTATATTCTTAATTATTCTGAATTTTCCAAAATACTTCACATACAAAATACTTCACATATTTAAATCAAAAGTTAAAATTGGTCAAATCAAATAAATAAAAATATTAGTGAAAAAAAATAAATACTTATTACTTATTCTAAATCAAAAATAAAATAAATTAAAATTTTATTATTAAAATTTTATTATTAATATTAATTACATTCCATAATTATTAAATATTAATTACATATACATAATTATTACATTAATTATTAATATTAATTTAATTACATAATTACAAGTTTTTATATACATAGAGAAAAGATAAAGAATTTTAACAATTATAAGAAAAGTAGTATTTTTTTCTTGATAGAAATAAAAAAGAAAGATGATTTTATCGGATCCTTACTGGATCAAAATAATTATTTTTTGAGTTCTTTTATTTTTTTTTATTCAGAATTATTAACTAGTGGATTTTGGAACGGATTTATTGCCTTTCATTATGTTTGTAGAAAGACTATCATATTTGAAACTTTTCCTTTACATAAGATAAAAGCAAAGAATTACTAAAATTTTTTCCTTTTTAACAAATTAATAGCCTCATTCAATTTGAAAATTTTAATTCAATTAGATATACTTTTTTTCGAGTTTGACCAATTACTAGAAAATGAAGTTAAAGTCTTTTATTAGGATAAATCCAATTTAGAGTCTTAAACTTTATTGCTGTATTTTATTCCACGTATATATGGAATATAACGAAAAGGCAGAAATAGAAAAAAAAAATAAGCGGATAGGCTTCTTTTTTGACAAGAGTATAATTGAGAGACTAAATACATAGATATAGTAAAGAACAATTTTGTTTTGAACAATAAATGTCTTTCACATCCAACTATAACAATAAACAACTTCTTTATTATGGCAGTTCCAAAAAGCGCACTTCTAGATCAAAAAGCGTATTCGAAAAATATTTGGAAAAAAAGGGATATTGGGCGGTATTGAAAGCTTTTTCATTAGCGAAATCTCTTTCTACAGGTAATTCAAAAAGTTTTTTTGTGCAACAAATAAAAAATAAAAGGTTGGAATAATCTGATTTGACTTGACACGAGAAAGGGTCTAATTTCGTTTATTGTTTATAATTTCTAATAATTTAGAATATAAATTTCTAATATAAAATAGAAATATATATAATATAGAATAGAAAATATATAAAATATATAGAAAATATATAAAAAGGATTTCCATTCTTTTTTAATGTTTTGTTTTGAACTAATAAATATTAAATTACACTCCTTTTGCTTTTTTCATATGTAGACTAAAGAATTCTTTTTTATACTGAATTCTAAAACTGGTACTTTTTGCAAAAAAAGAAAAAAAAAGAGAAGACACAAAGTTTCACCTTTCTTTTTTATTGTTAGGATATTTTATCATTTTCGGGATGGGGATTATTATTTAAATTTTATTTTCCCCATCGACCCATTTGTCACAATCACAATACTAAACATTCATAAGTTTTTTCTTTTTTATACTATTTGCATTCTTTTTTATACTATTTGCATATAAAAGAAGAAATCTAAGACCTTTAGTCAAAAAAATTGACCGTTAAAATAATTGATTAAGTTTAAAATTTTTAACTTACTTAACAATTATTATATTTATATTATTCTAAATCGCTATATATAATAGATTCTTTGTTGCTTTCAATCTAATTAATAAAAAAAGCACCTTTTATCTTTAGATTTTCTCTTTAGAAAAAATGTGTCAATTTTGAATGATCTACTTTATGCTTGATGCTTGCGCTTGAAATTAGAATGAATCAAGGCATGTATTAAATTTGAAATTAGATATTTGAAATTAGATAAGAGTTTTTTTTTATTATTAACTGAATTTGGCTTCATTAATTTGAATGTTTCAAAAAAAATATTGCATTGAATTGGCTCCCTCAAGCTCGACGATTAAATAAAAATGGATTATTATGATTTCGAGTAAGCCGCTATGGTGAAATCGGTAGACACGCTGCTCTTAGGAAGCAGTGCTAGAGCATCTCGGTTCGAGTCCGAGTGGCGGCATAACATCCTATAATTATCAAAGGATACAATAAATCCTATAATGAATTCAATTCCTGATTTCACCATAGCGGCTTACTTTTCTAATTAAAGAGCCTTTTTATTTTATTTATTATTATTAATTTATTAATTTAAAATTTTTTAAAAATTTTATGATATTTTCAACTTTAGAACATATATTAACTCATATATCTTTTTCAGTCGTGTCACTTGTAATTACAATTCATTTGATAACTTTAGTAGTCGATGAATTCGTTGAACTATATGATTCGTCAGAAAAGGGCATGATAACCACTTTTTTCTGTATAACAGGATTATTAGTTACTCGTTGGATTTCTGGGGGACATTTACCATTAAGCGATTTATATGAATCATTAATCTTTCTTTCATGGGCTTTTTCCATTATTCATATGGTTCCGTATTTTAAAAAACATAAAAATTATTTAAGCGCAATAACCGCCCCAAGTACTTTTTTTACCCAAGGGTTTGCTACTTCAGGCCTTTTAACTAACACGCATCAATCCAAAATCTTAGTGCCTGCTCTCCAATCCCAGTGGTTAATGATGCACGTAAGTATGATGATATTGGGCTATGCAGCTCTTTTGTGTGGATCATTATTATCAGTAGCATTTCTAGTAATCACATTTCGAAAAATCATAAGAATTGTTGATGTTGATAAAAGCAATAATTTATTAAATGATTCATTTTCCTTTAGCTTTAGTGGGATACAATATATGATGGAAAGAAAGAATGTTTTAAAAAATATTTCTTTTCTTTCTTCTAGGAATTATTACAGGTTTCAATTGATTCAACAATTAGATGACTGGGGTTATCGTATTATAAGTATAGGGTTTATCTTTTTAACCATAGGTATTCTTTCGGGAGCAGTCTGGGCTAATGAAGCATGGGGATCATATTGGAATTGGGACCCCAAGGAAAC
Organism: Ricinus communis; assembly: GCF_019578655.1. Lineage (NCBI taxonomy): Eukaryota > Viridiplantae > Streptophyta > Magnoliopsida > Malpighiales > Euphorbiaceae > Ricinus > Ricinus communis. The sequence goes on along the minus strand of NW_025963472.1, from coordinate 7,071 downwards.
TTGGGCATTTATTACGTGGACCATATTCGCAATTTATTTTCATACTCGAACAAATAAAAATTTTGAGGGTTTAAATTCCGCAATTGTCGCTTCTATTGGTTTTCTTATAATTTGGATATGCTATTTTGGAGTTAATTTATTAGGAATAGGACTACATAGTTATGGTTCATTTACATTAACAATTAACATCTAATTGAATTGAAGAAAGGAAAGGGTCTGACGGATGCAACTATATGGGGCAGCAAAGCATATATACAAAAAGCTTCGGGTAAACCGTTGAGAACCTTTTGAATCATTATATTACTTGATTCAAAAAGTCATTATATTACTTGATTCAAAAGTTCTCACAAATGCCAAAATATTTAGTTACAATTCCGTTTTTTTTACTTAAACTTAAATTTAAGAGACGAAAAATAAGTTTTTCCTTGTATAACATAACGATTTTAAAAATGAAAAATCATAGGATTTCTTTTTCATTTTGAGTTTTATTTAGAAAAACTATCTATAAAAATAATTAGATAGAAGAGCTTCGACCCTGTCAACTGATAATGAAAAAGGAAATCCGGATAAATACCAATACCTATTACAGGCGGAAGGATAGAGATCGAAACAAATAACTCCCTCGGTCCAGAATCAAAAAATAAGAGTTTGGAGCATTAAACAGCTTGTATCCATAAAACATCTGGCGTAACATAGATAATAAATAAATAGGAGTTAATATCATTCCAACTGCCATTCCAAAAGTAATTACTATTTTTGACATTAAAAGATATTTTTGGCCGGTAATTATTCCAAAAATACTGCCAATTCCGCAAAAAAACCGCTCATGCCTGGTAATGCAAGGGAAGCTAGTGATAAGATACTGAATGTCGTGAATATTTTTGGCATTAGTGTAGCCATTCCGCCCATTTCATCAAGATACACACGACGTATTCTATCATAACCCGTTCCTGCTAAGAAAAAAAGTGCAGCGCCAATAAACCCATGTGATATTATTTGTAAAATGGCTCCATTGAGTCCCATATCACTTATAGAGCAAATTCCTATAATTATGAAACCCATATGAGATACAGAAGAATAGGCTATTCTTTTTTTTAAATTTCGTTGACCAGGAGATGTTGAAGCTGCATAGATTATTTGCATGACGCCTACTATTATCAACCAGGGAGAAAAGATAGAATGAGCATGAGGTAATAATTCCATATTGATTCGAACCAACCCATACGCCCCCATTTTTAATAAGATTCCGGCTAGAAGCATACAAGTACTGTAATGTGCTTCCCCATGGGTGTCTGGTAACCATATATGTAAGGGTATAATCGGTAATTTGACAGCAAAAGCAATAAGAAATCCAATATAAAAAAATATTTCTAGCGCCACAGGATATGATTGATTGGCTGATGTTTCAAAATTGAATCTTGGTTCATTGGAACCATATAAAGCGATACCCAAAGCTCCCATTAATAAAAAACGGAACCCCCGGCAGTATACAAAATAAACTTTGTAGCTGAATACAGACGTTTCTTTCCCCCCACATGGATAGAAGTAGATAAATGGGAATTAATTCTAACTCCCACATGATAAAAAAAAGCAAAAGATCTTGAGGAAGAAAATAATCCTATTTGACCACTATACATTGCTAACATCAGAAAATTAAATAAGCGGGAATCACGAGTAATTGGCCAAGCCGCTAAAGTAGCTAAAGTGGTGATAAATCCTGTCAGTAAAATAGGGCTTAAAGAAAATCCATCTATTCCCAATCTCCAGTAAAAATCAAAAATTGGATCCATTTATAATCTTCTGTTAATTGGATTAATGGGTCGTCCAATTGGAAATAATAAGAGAACGCATAAGTCATTAAAAGGAGTTCTAAAATACATATAAACAAAGTATACCACCTAATTACCTTATTTCCTCTATGGGGGAAAAGAAAATTAAGGAACCCGCAGATATCGGTAAAACTACAAATATTGTTAACCAAGGAAAGAATTCGTGGTAAAGGCAAGATACATTTGGACTAGAAAAACCCGTACTCGAAAACATAATATATATATATTTTTTGTATTTTTTGTTTTTCGAGTACGGGTTTACTATCAATAAACATAAAATCAAATGCATTCAAGTGGATTTTTCTGAAAGTATCAATAAGCTAGACCCATGCTTCGGGTTGTTTCATGCCATAAATAAACTCGAACACTCAAGAAATCAGTTGGACAGGCGGATTCACATCTCTTACAACCAACACAGTCTTCTGTTCTTGGGCAGAAGCGATTTGCTTAGATTTACACCCATCCCAAGGTATCATTTCTAATACATCTGTGGGGCAGGCTCGGACACATTGAGTACACCCTATACATGTATCATAAATCTTTACTGAATGCGACATTGGATTTCTAAATTTTTAACGTCATAAAATTTCAATCTAGTTAATTTCTAAATGAATCATCATATATTTAGACACCAGACGAATCAATGATTTATCAGAATTTTTCTATTGAATTCTGGATCGACTCGTGAGATAGGGCCAGGATACTTTAATTTCGTACGTTTTCGCAAACATGATCGGATAAGTTACGTATCATACATGCCAACTTGAATTAATGAATATGAAAATTATATTCTATATGATTAATCCTACTTATTCAACAAATTCGATTGATTGATACGGATTGATTTTCTGTTACGATAAATTGACGAAACGATAGCTGGTCCAATAGCTGCTTCAGCGGCTGCAATAGCTATAACAAAAATTGAAAAATATTTCCCTTTAATTGGCGACTATCAAAAATCAGAAAATGTTACGAAATTTATATTAACTGCATTCGAGTATAAGTTCAAGGCACATAAGGGCTCTAACCATATTTCTACTCGTGATCAATCCATAGATACCGATAGAAATAAATAGGCACTCAAAACGAGTACATGTTCGAGCATCATTGACCAACTCCTTATCAATTTCGATTTATTTCAATATGAACAACAATTCAACATCAACAGATTGGATTGACTAGAATAAGAATATCCAAAGTACAGAACAAAGAAATATATGGATAATAGATCAAATATGGATAATAGAATAATAGATCAAATAAAAGAATTTATACATAAATAATCTTTAAATGGAATTGAAAGAAAATAAATGTGATAACATAGAACAAATAGATTGGGGTTACTAATTCTAAAGATTTATTGCTGACGAGCCGCAGCAATCGCACCTATCAAAGCAACTAAAAGAATTATTGGAAATGAATTCGAACGGAAGAAAAAATCTGTTGATAAATGAATTCCAATTTGTTGACCATTACTTATTAAATCTTGTTCTATAATCTGATTTGTTTTTGTAGTCCAAATAATCCCGTACCATGACGTATCTGGAATAATAGTAATTAGTGAAACAAAAATACTTGTACAAATTAAGGAAGTAACTCCGGTTCCAACAGTCCAAAGATTAAAATCTTTGTAATATTCTGAACCATTCATGAACATCACGGCAAATATAATTAAAACGTTTATGGCTCCCACATAAATAAGGAGCTGCGCAGCACTACAAAATGAGAGTTTGATAAAATATAGAATAAAGATATACAAACAAGAACCAATCCCAATGAAAGGCAGAATAAATTGGGTTGGTAAGTAATACTACTCCTAGACCTCCTAATATAAGACCTAATCCCATAAAAATAAAAAGAAAATCATGTATTAGTCCAGGCAAATCCATTGCACGTAAAATAAGAGATAAAAAAATTGAATTGTTTTTCATGACCTTATTGACCTGACCAGGAAAAACTTATTTATAATAGGTTCTAAACCCTAAGGGGTGAAAATTACTATAGGTACAGCTATTGTATGAATCTCATTCTTTCTCGAAAAAGGCATTCTAAATTAAATTTTAGAAATAATTATGGCTAGAATTACGCATATATTAATAGATTTTCACAAAAAAATAAAGCCGCGATGCAATTCTGACCAATCAAGTCAATAGTTGGAATTTGTAATTTTTGTATTTATTGACCAAGAAAAATAAAAAAAAAACCTATTGCAGCCCTTTAGATCAAAACAGAATTTTAGTTTAATAATTGTACTTTTTAATCAATCAAAGCGGGTTATCTTTTTTGTTTCTAGTTGAATTCAAAATTGTTCGAATTGTATAATCGTCGACTACTGACATTGGTAAACGACCTAAAGCAATTTGATTATAATTCAATTCGTGACGATCATAAGTGGAAAGTTCATATTCTTCAGTCATTGATAAACAATTTGTTGGACAATACTCAACACAGTTGCCACAAAATATACAGATTCCGAAATCAATACTGTAATTAAGCAACCGTTTCTTTCGAATGTCAGTTTCCAATTTCCAATCAACAACAGGTAGATCTATAGGACATACCCGAACACATACTTCACAAGCAATGCATTTATCAAATTCAAAATGGATTCGACCGCGGAAACGCTCCGATGTGATTAATTTTTCATAAGGATATTGAATAGTTACAGGTAAACGATTTGCATGGGATAAGGTAATCATGAAACTTTGACCAATATACCGTGCAACTCGTATGGTTTGTTGCCCATAATTCATGAACCCAGTTACCATGGGAAACATATCGTGAATATTTATGAATGATTTTCTATTTGTTTTTTTCTCTTATTTGAATTTGAAAACAAGCCATGAATATAGAAAAATATTCCTTTTTTATTCTTTTATAGCGAAAGGAGTTGGAAAGAGGTTGTTAATAAGAGATTGCCGAGAGAAATAGGTAAAAGAAATTTCCATCCAAGATTTAAAAGTTGGTCCATTCTTAGTCTAGGTAAAGTCCATCTTGTTGTGATAGGAATGAACAAGAACAAATAAGTTTTAACCAATGTAATACAGATACCGATTGTTGTTCCAAAAACTCCACCTATTTTATTTGTTTCCAAAGGCTCAGGAACGAATATATATGGAATAGAGATATTCCAACCATGAAGTAAAGAACTGTTACAAATAATGAAGAAACTAATAAGTTTAGATAGGAAGCAATATAAAATAAACCAAATTTGATACCTGAATATTCGGTTTGATAACCTGCTACTAATTCTTCTTCTGCTTCTGGTAAATCAAAGGTAATCTCTCACATTCTGCTAGAGAAGAAATAAAAAAATGATAAATCCTATAGGTTGACGCCACAAATTCCACCCCAAAAACCCGATTTTGATTGTGCCTCAACTATATCAACTGTACTTGAACTGTTAGATAATCATAGTCGGCGAGAACATCACTGTTCCCATCGCTATTACAGAACCGTACATGAGATTCTCACCTCATACAGCTCCTCGAAGGCCATAAATAAATTTAAGGAGATCGTATTATTTATTTTGCTATATTTGTAGGATATATAGGATCAAAATAAAATAAATCTATCGACGTTCCAAAGTCGCGCAATGAAATTCTATCTGTTATAATACTCACAAAAAGTACTTCTGAATTGATCTCATCCTTTAATAGTTTCAATTTTTCTTTCTTGAGTAATAACTTCAAAATTTTTCAATAAAATACTCTTTATTACTCTTTCTAATTTATTTAAAAAAATATTCTTTGTAAAACTACAAAGAGATATTTCAACCTATTGTTTTTGATTACGAAAAAGAATTAGATATTCCGAATTATGATACGAATTCCATCTATATGAATATAGATATAGGAAAAAAGCAGAAAAAGATTGATTTTTATTGTAATTAGATTTAGATTCTTTTTTTCGTTCCTATTCTTCTTTCTGAAAAAAAAAAGAAAAGAAGTTCAAAAGGGAAAGGATTATTTCGTTCCTGATAGTCATTTCTTTAATCGGTGGACAGGAGCATACTCTGAATCGGAATCATGGGGAGTACTGCCTGATCATTTCTACCAACTTAAAGCCCCAATTAATATACTTTTCTATTTTGCGGAAATATCCTTTTAGATAGATAATTAAAATTTTAGATAGATAATTAAAATAGATAATTAAAAAATCTCTATTACTAATCCTTTGTGTATCTTGGTGTTCCTAACCGTCCACTCATTTTTGTTCAATCGCCTGTTAGCATTATGGTAATACATATAAATTAAATGATAGTAAAAACTCAATAAGGTTGATCTTTTGGGCCCGCTTCAAGCCAGGATGACTAATCAACCAATCTTGGGACAAACAGTCTTCTTTTCTTATGTTTATTTCTATTTTACTCTTGTACATAGGAAATGAGTCTTCATTTTTACTGCAAATTTACAAGCTGTTTTCTTTCACTCATATAACTATTCAATTTAGTTCCTTAACCCAAATGATGAATAAAAATGAAGATATCTATTCAACCGATTTCGCCTTCTTCCTAAAAAGAAAGGAATAGGGAAAGTTTATGTTTCAACAGATCACACGTAGAGATATGGATAACACACAAAGAGTTAATGGTATTTCATAACTAATCGATTGAGCAGCAGCTCGTAGACCACCCAAAAAGAATATTTATTATTTGATCCATATCCTGACATAAGAAGTCCAATGAGACAATACTTGAAATGGTAGACCTATTTAAATCTATAAAAGTAGTTTTGTTATATCCGCTGGAAAGCTTGAAAATTCCTAAGGACAGCATATTCAGGTCCAATACGTTGTTGTATCCCTGCAGATATTTCTCTTTCTAACCATACAATTACCAGTATGCCTGTCGTGATTCCCAATACAAGAATCAAAATAGGGACAAACACCCATATAATTCCATAGACCTCGTTTAAGGATTCTAATCTAGAAAAGAATTGATAGCGTGTACTTCTGTTGTATCAATTATCATTTCAACGTCAACTTCTCCCCATAATGATATCTATACTACCTAGTATTGTCATAATATCGGCCAATTTCATTCTTTTAACTAATTCGGGAAGAATTTGCAAATTGATAAAACCGGCGGGCGAATTTTCCATCTCAAGGAAAACCACTCTGATCCCTATCAGAAAAAATCCCAATTCTCCTTTTGAGCTAAACTCTCACATAAAAGTTCTTGTTTCGGTAATTCAAAAGTAGGAGAAGTTTTTTACTAATGAATCGATATTCGAAATCGATT
>NW_025963471.1:0-41731 GCF_019578655.1 Ricinus communis | reverse complement strand
ATAGGACTAGGTAGGAGAATCATGTGATTGTTAGTGCTTAAAAAGGCCTCGGAGTGTATAAAAGTACAATCATGGTGACTAGAATAAAAAGCCCTCTTAATCTCACTCTCCCTCTCATAAAAGCTTACTTTTCTCTCTTTATTTACACTCATGCGCATACCCTTTTTCTTCTCACTCTTGGTTGAATTTGCCTTTTCACTCATACTCTTTTTTTTAAAAAAAAACTTTCGGCCTTCTCACTTTCTTCACTCTTGATTATTTTCTTTTTCTTTGCTCTCATTTTTCATGCGCATTTGATCATCATACACTAGGTGTCAAAGGAACAAGAGTAATAGGTCTTTCATTCATTATAAAAGAATAACGATTAGTGTATCCATCATGAACTACTCTCCTATCATATTACCAAGGACACCCTAAAAGAAGATAACCTGCATGCATAGGTACGACATCACATAAGACATCATCCTTATATAGCGCCTGGAGTAGAAAGAGCGGTAAAACTGTTTAGTCACCTTAATCTCCCTACAGTCATTTAGCCATTGCAATTTGCAAGGTATAGGATGAGCTAAAGTAGACAAGCCAAGCTTTTCAACTAACCTAACACTAGCAACATTTGTACAACTATCGCATCAATAATCATGCTACATACTTTGTTATTTACATGGCATCTAGTATGAAAAATATTATCATGTTGTACCTCATATACTTTGGCATGTGCACCAAGGCTCTTCGTGCCACCAACATCTCTCACTTATGGGCATCTCAATATCAGTTCAACCCTCAAGTGGCTGGATATCTTCCTCTTCCTCACTCTCGGTCTCCACTCTACCATCATCCTTCAAGATCAAAGCTCTTTTGTTAGGACATTGAGAAGCTATATGTCCTAACCCTACAGCTATCTAAAGCATTTGATGTCCCTTGTCCTTAAATTTGGTGTCTCGGCCTTATTGGGAGCTTTTATAGTGAACTCCTTTGAATCCTTTGGCTTTTCATATCTTAGCCTTTCTTTGACTTCTTTATTCTTCCAATTCGATTTCCATGTGGATGTAAAAGCTGAGTTGAATCTATTGGAGTTGGTTCGATTCTTGAGTTGCCTCTCCATTTTAATAGGCATATGTACCATATCTTCAAGTTCCACATTCCATCCAAAATAAAGCTCTGGGTCATTCTTGCATTGAAATGAAGGGATTTTCATTTTGATATTCCCCAAGTTTCCATCTTGCCTTCTAGGTCCTCTTTCATCTCATCCTCCACAACCTCTCCCAAATCTGTGCCAATCCAAGTTGGAACCTCGCTCCTCCTCTTCGTAGTCATCTTCATAGTAATCATCATGATCCGTATGCCTTGGCCTACTTTGATTGATATTGAAGCGCCTAGGCTTTCCTCTTTGAGAATTGGACTCCACTCGCTCAAATGTTACATCCATGTTGTCAAACCTTATAGTTAGACATCCTAAGGTCCCTTGAATGGATTTCATAAAGTTTGAGATCCAGCTCTCACAGCTCATCATATGAGATCCCTTTATCCTTGCTCTAGGACATGATTCTAATCTGCAACACAAAGATCAAAATAAAACCTCATCTGAATATGAGCGTTTTCATGTTTGGGATGCATATAATAAAGTAATTTGGGTAGGAGTATTATTAGGTAGGCCCACGTGAATTTCTTCTTATTTTTCATTTAAGCTGGCTCATAAGATTTAGGACTACGAGAGTTGTTACCAATCAACTCCTCTCTAGTTCTTGATTTGACCTTAGTTTATTCATCTTTCTTTTTTTATTTTTTCATATTTAGATTCTAGTTTCTTCTAGTAGAATGAAGGCATTCACATAATAAGAACTGCATGCAACCGAATACTTGAGGCTAGTAAGAATATTATTTCAGTTTTCCACCTTGTGGAAAATCAAGTTATGGCTTCTTTCAAGAACCTTATGGACTTATGAACACTCGTGCTAGTGAACATAGACTTACCGCTCACGTCTTTCCTTTGTTTTGTGTTCTTTATCTACCTTTATGTTTAAATCAATTCGATTTGATCCTTATGCTAAGCCGTATGAAAGAGAATAAAAAACTTGTGATATTTTTTCCTTATCGGATCCAAAACCCTACCTATGTTTTGATTTTATTTGTTTATTTTGTGTCTTTCTTTTTAATCTCTATCTAGTATGATGGTTTAGTTTTATTAGGGGAGCATAGATACAAGTGCTGAGTGAAAGCACGTGGAAGCGGTAATCATAAGCACCAATCCGATGCTTGGACGAATGCGAAGAAGGAAAATTAGTTGATTGAGTATTGATATCATTGTTGGAATGATTGTAGACGAATCTCTTAGAGGAAAGAGGGAACGATAAGAATAGAGACACTCCTAAGTATTTCGATTCAGGATATGCATCATTGTGATCTCCATCGTTCCTTGTTCCTTTATGCACTAGGATTGCTGATGACATAAGGATTGGTGTAAGGAATCATGGGAGCATAATTGGCTAGTTGACCGGTGGCATTCGGGCTTAGCTTGATGATCAAGGCAGGGCGTAAATACACACGTGTAAGGGATAAATCATATTCTTTCAATTAATCCAAGCAGGAATGAGTATGTTTTGGTGTTTGGAAGGCATATAATAAAGTAAATTAGGTCAGAGTGTTATTCGGTATGCCCACTCGAATTTTCCCTTGTTTTCATTAAGGAATCATGGGAGTGCAATTGACAAGCTTGACTGGTGGTGTTGGGGCATGACTTGATGATCAAGCAGCATGGGATGTAAATCCATGCGCGTAAGGGAGAAATCATATTGCTTTCGATTAATACTACTAGGAATGTGCACATTTTGATGCTGTGAAGGGATATAATGAAGCAAATTGGGTCGGAGTATTATTAGATATGCCCACATGATTTTTTCCTTATTTTCATTAAAGAGTCATGGGAATATAATTGATAAGGTTCATCGGTGGCATTGTAGCATGACTTGATGATCAAGCAGGATGAGACACATGTCCATGTACGTAATGGAGAAATCATGTTGCTTTCAATTAATCCAAGTGGCAATGCACACATTTTGATGTTTAGGATGTATATAATGAGTAATTTGGGTCAGAGTGTTATTAGGCATGCCCATGCAAATTTTTCCCTTGTTGTCGTTAAACTAGCTCATAAAATTTAGGACCAAGAGAGTTGTTGGCCAGTCAACTCCTCTCTAGTTCTTGATTTGACTTTATTTTATTCATTTTTCTTTATTTATTTATTCATATTTAGCTTATAGTTTCTTTTTCTTATGGAATAGGGCTTCCACACATGCAACCAAATACTTGATACTAGTGAGCATATTATTTGTCTTCTGCCTTGTAGGAAATCAAGTTATAGGTTCTTTCAAGAACCTTGCAGACTTATGAAGACTCGTGCTAGCAAACCTAGACTTATCTCTCATGTCCTTTCTTTAAACGTGTTCTTTGTCTACCCTTGTGTTTAAATCAATTCGATTTGATCCTTACACTTAGCCATATGGAAGAGAATAAAGAACTTGCAATTTCTTTTCTTATTGGATCTGAAATCCTACCTATGTTCTTATTTCTTCATTTCTTTTGTTTGTCCATTTCTAATACATGTCTAGTATGATGGTTTGGTTTTATTTGGCAAGCATAAACACAAGTGTTGAGTTAAAGCGCGTGGAAGTGGCAAACATAGGCATTAATCTAATGGTTGGACAAATCTGAAAAAAATAAAATTAGTTAATCGAGTATTGATATCATTTTCCAAATACCACTTTCTCTAGCCAAAACTCACACTTGCTCAACTTGGCATACAATTGGCTATCTCTTAATGTTTGTAATACAATCCTCAAGTGCTTTGCATGTTTCTCCTCTATTCGTGAATACACCAGAATGTCATTTATAAATACAATTATAAAATTGTCTAAATAAGGCTTGAATATCCTATTCATCAAGTCCATGAATGCAGTTGGAGTATTAGTTAACCCAAATGGCATTACTAAAAATTCATAATGGCCATATCGAGTTCCAAATGCTGTTTTAGGAACATTTGCTTCCTTAATCTTTAATTGGTGATACCGGATCTTAAATTAATCTTAGAAAATACATGAGCTCCCTGTAATTGATCAAATAGATTGTCAATACGTGGCAATGGATATTTGTTGTCACAACCGTATTTTAAATAATAATTAATATGCATTAGCGTATCAATAAACATGTCATTTGCATCATAATTTTGTGTAACACCTTTCACTATATTAAGTGGTAGAAGGATATATGAGTGTAGTAGAGTTTATGGGTATTTCAATTAAATGAGGACAAAATTATAAGGATAGTTAGAGGAGTTATTTTTAGTATAAGTTTGAGTGAGGGGTTAATTGATTGATAGAATTTATAGTGAAGGTTGTATGGGGAGGAAAGTTATAAGGACAAGTGGCACCTTAAAGAGAGTGATAAGTGGCAATAATAATAATAATAATAATAATAATATGAAAAGGTGAGTGGGGAATCTCTACCATCACCATTTCATTTCCTTTTCTTCCTTTCTTCTTCTATTATTTTTTTCTCTTTTTCTCAAACTCCATTAACATCATTTGAAGCTTTTGATAGAGAAGATAATTAAGGTTTGGAGAAGGTTTCATTGTTGATAGATTTACCTGAAGAGCAAGAAGCTTAATACATGTGAGTTTATCTTTAACTATTTATTTGAGTGATTAAGTTAGGTTTTTGGGTAATTTGAAAAAAACTTGATTTGAACCTGTAGTACTATAATTAGGACATAATATAGCATGAATGATATGTAATTTTATGGAGAAATATATCATTTGATGTTTGATTACATGAATTGTAGATATTTGCATGTTGCTAATTTTTGACCTATGTAAAACAGTCTCAGAATTTTGACTATAACTTGAGTTATATAAGTTCAAATTTAGTGAATTTAGTGTCTATAGAAACTTCAAAATTTTATCTACAAGCTACAAAACTTTATGATAAAATTCATCCATTTAGTTGATCGTTTAAGAGACAACTTTTTACTGCTATGCTGAAACGGGAATTGGAGCAACTGTACTAAACTTATCATAACTTTCTTTACATAAATGATTTTAAGGTAATTCTTGTTGATACAATTTGTAAATATATGTAAGTATGATTATGAAAAAGATGATATTTTTATTATTTGTATATAATTTCTGGTGTAGTTTTAAATTTAGTACCTGTAAGGTGCCTACAAAAACAAACATGCTGTCATGTTATCATTCATCTCATGCATGATATTAAATCAAGGATAGATGATCTTTTGGTGAATTGGAATATTTTTAGGGAGATTCAGGGCTGATATATATATATATATATTTATAAGCCTTGTTATTGAACTGTACTTTGTATTCAATATGTGAATAGATGTGTCCAAGGACAAGGAAGTAGTAAGAAGAGAAGAATAGGACTACCTTGTTGTCCTATAAATTTTTGTAAGTATTTAATAACTAAACTTTCTATATATTGAGTAGGAATTGCTATGTTTGATTATTTGACATCTTCTTGGTTGATTGAGTTGGTGTTTGCTATGCTCTTGGCTTGTTGAGTGGTAATGAATAAATTGATACTTGTGAATTATGAATTGGATGAGATATTACTTGAGTTGAGTTTTTGTGAATTGATTGTGATGTGTGGTGAAGTGAATTGATTGTGATTTGTTGTGAAGTGAAGTGAATTAATTGTGATTTGGGGAAAGGATGACTTTCAGATTGATACGTGTGTCATCGGGAAAGCTGAGCCGGGCCGCTAGCTGCCCGAGTATGTGAGATGGGGAGACTGAACCGGGCAAATAGTCTCATAAGGTAGCCACCGGAACATGAATTATGCGAGGTAAGTCATCCGACCCTACTTTTATGGAAATTAATGCAAAATGGAATTGTTTGTTTGGTTGAAATATTGAATTGGTTGAGTTTGAAATTGTTTGTGAATTAATTGTATGGTTTATGTGCTTAATATAACTTTGGTAATTTTTGCCTAATATACTATTGTTTAGTAAATTAAATGCTCATTAAGTTGCCAGCTCATCCCTTGGCCATATTATTTTTTCTTTCTAGGTTAGCGCAGTTGTAGATAGCTTTAGATGTGCATTTCTCCCTTTTGCATCGGTTAGCGTTTTCAGGTGGGCTAGAGGAATTATCTCGAGCATAGGGGGCATTTTAGATACTTGTGTGTATTTGACTTATGTATATTAAGCTTGTAATGCTACATAAGTTTATAAATATATATTGGAATTATGTAATAATTTATGTTTATAAAGTGAAAGATATTGATCTTGTTAATACTAGTTGGTAAAATTTTCACTCTTTATGAAATGTTTTTAGGCCATATTATATATGTGTATTAGCTTAGCTTGGATTTAAAACCCTTATAATGCTATTTACAAGTTAATTACGTATTTTGGTATTTATTTGGATGTTTTGAGTTTAGGCGTGATAGTTTTTGGTATCAGAGCAGGGATTAGACTGTTGGGACATGAGAATGAGTATGAGTATGCATGTATGTGTTTGTGTTATGCTATTGGAAGTGTATGTGTTTGTGATATATGAATCTAAGTTAGAATTGCTAATATGTTGTAATGTGCAAAATGCTTGTATGAATGAATTGATAGGAATAGAGGGGATTAAGATCACATGATGCAAGCATATAGTAATTATGCATAAGGGATTCATTATAGTAAAGTTTATTAATGATATAGGCATGGATGAACACTTCATTGGCCTAGTAGGTTCACATGAGTCAGTTCATGCACATCATGTTGAACAAGAATAGGTGAATGAAAATGAACCGCCATAAGGAATAGCTAATGGGTATGCTCAGCAAATAGCTGAAGAGTTAAGAAGATTAGCTCAACAGTAACAACATCCACCTCCATTGGACACACTTGCATTAGATGCAAAATTTGGGAAGTTAAGAAAGCATGGGGAAAAAGAGTTTGAAGGGACAATTGATCTGATAGTAGCAGAGGAATGGCTGAAGTTTGTTGAAGGTATATTTACACAATTTAAAACCCAACCGATGACACAAATGAAAGTGAGGTATGCAACCTCCTTGTTCCTTAAAGATGCAAGAAACTGGTGGGAGACAGTTCTAGGTAGCCAAGCACAACCATTGACCATGACATGGGAAGAATTCCTGAAGGAGTTCAAGGTGAAGTATATGCCACCAATATATCAAGAGAGGAAGAAGAATGTTGGCTTTAATTGGGGTGATGCACAAGAGAATACTTTTAATATGCTTAAAGATAGATTGTGTAATGCTCCTTTGTTGATTTTATCTAACTTTGACAAAACCTTTGAGATTGAAGGTGATGCTAGTGGCATTGGTGTTGGGGCTATTTTTATGCAAGAACAAAAGCCAATTTGCTATTTTAGTGAAAAGCTAAATAGGGCAGCACTTTGGTACCCAACATATGACAAAGAACTCTATACTTTGGTTCGTGCTTTGCAAACATGGCTACACTAGCTTTGGCTTAAGGAGTTTTTCATACATATAGATCATGAGAGTTTGAATCATCTCAAGGGGCAAGACAAGTTGAACCGAAGACATGCAAAGTGGATGGAATTCATTGAGACATTCCCATATGCGATCAAGTATAAGAAAGGTAAGGAGAATGTGGTTGCTAATGCATCATCCCGAAGGTATGCTTTGCTTAATACTCTTAAATTCTAAGTTGTTGGGTTTTTGAGTTGATTAAGGAGTTGTATTTAAATGATAGTGACTTTGGTAATGTGTTTAATACTTGTGCTAATGGGGCTGCCTTTAACGATTTCTATGTGTTTGATGGATATCTTTACAAAAAGAATCGCCTATGCATTCCTAATTGTTCTTTGCATGAGATACTTTTTAAGGAGGCACATGAGGGCGGTTTAATGGGTCATTTTAGGGTGCGTAAGACTTATGGCATACTGATTGAACATTTCTTTTTGCCTTGCATGAAACGTGATGTGAATAAGGTGGGTGGCCGATGCATTGTGTGTTTAAAGCTAAGTCTAATTTGCAACCCCATGGGTTATATACTCCTTTGCTTATTCATTATATTCCTTGGACAAATTTATTTATGGATCTTGTACTTGGATTGCCTAGGACTGGAAGGGCCGAGATAATATATTTGTTGTTGTGGAGCGATTTAATAAGATGGCTCAGTTTATACCATGCGATAAACCGATGATGCTACTTACATTGTTGAATTGTTTCTTGTCGAAGTTGTGCGGTTGCATGGAGTTCCAAGAACCGTTGTAAGTGATAGAATGTTAAATTCTTAAGTCATTTTTGGCATGTCTTATGGGGTAAGTTAGGCACTAAATTATTATTTTCTACTACTTGCCATCCACAAAAGATGGGCAAACCAAAGTTGTTGATAGAACTTTAAGTTCAATTGCTTCGTTCTTTAATTTCTAGAAATCTTAAATCTTGGGAGGATCTTTTGCCATATGTGGAGTTTGCATATAATAGGACTGTTCATAGCACTATACATTATTCTCGATTTGAAATTGTTTATGTTTTTCACCTATTAACTCCTATTGATTTAATTCATTTGCCTCTTAACAAGCTTGTTAGTGTTGATGGTTCTTCTAAGGCAGATTTGATTAAAAGACTACATGAATAAGTTAAAAAGAGGATTGAGAAGCAAAATACTAGAGTAGCCGAAATGGTTAACAAAGGAAGAAGGCAAATGGTGTTCCAACCTGGTGATTGGGTTTGGATGCATTTTTACAAGGAAACGTTCCTAAATCAAAGAAAGTCAAAGCTAAGTCCAAGGGGTGATAGACTGTTTCAAGTACTTAAGAGGATCAACAACAATGCTTTCAAAATTGATTTACAAGGTAAGTATAATGTGAGTGGCACATTTAATGTTTCTAATTTTAGTCCTTTTGATGTAGTTGATGAGCTTGATTTGAGGACGAATCATCCTAAAGAAGGAGAGAATGATATGGATCGGCCAAGGCTTAAAGATGTTGGTTTGGATGGGCTTGATGACAAGGGCAACAAGAAAGAATCAACAAAGGATCCATTAAGTTTGCCATAAGGTCCAATTACGAGGTTAAGGGCCAAGAAGCTTAAGAGTCCTTCAATGGCTACATGCAGGAGTGGGCCAACAATGGAAGCCTAATAGGATTTGGCCTAAATAAAATTCGTAAAGGATGGGCTTTGTTGAATATTATTAAAGTCCAAGTTTATGAAGGCTTTATTTAGGTCTTAGTATCCTATTTGGTTAGAAGTTAAAGTTTCCTAATCTTGTAAGGAAACTCATATTAGGTCATATTAGTTAAGGAAGAGTTCTATTCTTCTAAGGACTTTGGATATGTCATTAAAACATGACAAATTTTGTATGCCTTTTCCAGATTATGATTAATTGAAGTTCTTACTTTCTTTCAACCCAAAATTACTTGTATCTTGTGTTCTTGTTTGAATGAAAACTTACTTATCAAGGAGTTGATATACCCTTATGGCATACTTGGAATTAGGGTTCAAGGGACTTAGTTTTCCTTAGGTTCTAATTCTTGATCATCTTACAGTATGATTAGACGATCCTAGGATTTGATTTCAAGTTGTTCTTTGGGTTTTCAAGTTAGTGATTCACGGGTTCCTAAGGATTAGAGTTCGTGGGTTCTATTCTTGGAGCTTTGTAATTTGCTTATGAGTATTATTAGATAGGCCCACGTGGATTTCTCCTTATTTTTTTGTTATACTGGCTCATAAAATTTGGGACACGAGAGTTGTTGACCAGTCAACTCCTCTCCAATTCTTGATTTGACATTAGTTTATTCATCCTTCTTTATTTATTTTTTCATATTTAGATTCTAGTTTTTTCTTCTCGTAGAATGAGGGCATTCACACTATGAAAACTGTACACAATCGAATACTTGAGGTTTGTGAGAATATTATTTCAGTTTTTGACCTTGTGGAAAATCAAGTTATAAGTTCTTTCAAGAACCTATGTACTTATGAACACTCGTGCTAGTGAATATAGAATTATCGCTCATGTCCTTCCTTTTGGCCCATTCTTTCTCTACCTTTATGTTTAAATCAATTCGATTTGATCCTTACGCTTAGCCGTTTGGAAGAGAACAAAGAACTTGTGATTTTTTTCCTTATTGGATCGAGAACCCTACCTGTGTTCTCATTTTGTTTATTTTTTTGTGTCTTTCTTTCTAATCTCTATCTAGTATGGTTTAATTTTATTTTGGAAGCATAGACACATGTGTTGAATGAAAGCTCATAGAAGCGGCAATTATAGGCACCGATCCAATGCTTAGACAAATGCAAAGAAAGAAAATTAGTTGATCGAGTATTGACAACTTTAGTTGTTTGGTAATTGATTGTTTTAGACTTTTAAGCACCAAAAGATTAGAATTTGAGTGTTAAACACGTGAGATTGTGTGTGAGAGATGTTTTGTCAAGAGGAATTTGCTAGAGGACGTCAAGATCTTCTTTATCAATCTTATGATAGATTGTGGGGACGAAAGAATGATGATTATTTTGAGAAGTGTCGGTGAAATTTTTACAATCCTAAATGTAAGCCAAAGAAGATAGAAAGACAATCGCGTTAAGATTTCAATGATGAACTTTTAAAGGATGTAAAATCTTTAAGGAGTAGCCTTGATTCACTTAAAAATAGTTTCGAAGATTTAAAGGGATTGGTTCATCGTTATGCTAAGCATCTTGAAGATAAAGTTGAGTCTAAGCCATCTTTGGAAACTAATGATGATGTGGAAAAGGTAAATTGCTTTACAGATGTCAATGAAGAATTTGAAGATGTGATTATTAAAGATGGTTAGGAAGATAACGATTTTCCACCTTTAATTGAGTCCAAAAATGAAGAGATCATTGTTGAATATGAGGCCAAAATTGAGTTAGTAAAGAATGAGAATATACTGCTTGATACAATGGATTCTTTTAAGCATGTCAATTTTATTGCCATTGAAAGTATATTTTGTTCTAGAGTTCCTCTAACAGCTTTTATAAAAGATTTGGAGGTTGATAATGAGTTCTTATTGTTCCTCAAGATTATATGCTTCACAATATTTAGGCAAGATTCGAGGACGAATCTTTCCAAAGAAAGGGGAAATGATACGAACGTGGCTAACTTGTGCCAAAGCTGTATTCAATGTAAATGTCTTCACCAAGGATCGTTCACCTAATTAAACAAATAAACTCTTAACTCCTAACAAGACCCTTAAATAACTTGTACTTAAAAACCTTAATTATAAGGAATTACAGTCTGTTTAACATAAATAAAGGTTTAGATTAAACTAAGTTTGTAAAATACCAAGCCTTCACTTGATAAATTCACCAAGTTCATAAAGAATAAAATAAGAGAATTCACTCTAAAATAATCAATATTCAACAACTTCCATTACATAGAAACTCGTACTAGCTTATATAGCCCTTAAAGAAACCTAATTCTATAATGATAAGGAAGCAAATAACAATAAGACTAGAAATAGAACTCCTAAACTAAAAGGATAACTTAAAAAAAAGACTCCTAACAATTAAAAGGCTTCCTTAAATGAACAAATACTTCTAAAATTCATCCAACCCTAGTTCATATAATAAACATGGCAATTGGGCTTAAGAAACATGTGATATGCGGCCCATTCTTGAGTACTGGACTCCAAATATCTTGACTTGAATCTTGGGCTTATGTTATCTTGATCATGCCTCCATATGTTGGATTGAGTTGATAAGAGTATCTTGAGGCCTATTGTCTTGATTAAGCCTAATCTCACTTGGACTTTGAATCGGACTAGGACTCCTAGTTGAATTACGATTCCTAGTGGAAATAGGATTCCTTTGTCACTTGAACTCCTCCTTGCTGGATTAGGATTCCTAGGGGAATTAGGACTCCTTGTTGAAGTAGGATTCCTTAAGCAAGTATAATTTGCATCATTAGGTTTTCTTGTAGGAGTAGAGTTCCTTGTGCTACATGGGTTCTCATCAGAATCTGAGTGCTTTGATGTTTGGGACGCATATAATGAAGTAATTTGGGTTGTAGTGTTATTACATAGGCCTACACAAGTTTTCCCTTTTTTTGTTAAGCTAGCTCATAGAATCTTTTAGAGGAAATAGGGAATGATGAGAATCAAGGCATATCCAAATATTCCAATTCTGGATTTGCACCTTTGGGATCTTCATCATTCCTTGTTCCTCAAGGCATGAGAACACATAATGACACAAGGAATGGCGTAAGGAATCATGGGAGTGCAATTGACAAGCTTGAGTAGTGGCATTGGGGCTTGATGATTAAGCGGGGCCAGGCAATCCACCCACATAATGGAGAAATCACGTTGCTTTTTGTTAATCCAAGCAGGAATGAGGGTGTTTTGATTTTTGGGAGGCTGAGCCAAGTGTTAATCGGTATGCCCACTCGAATTTTCTCTTGTTTTCATTAAGAAATCATGGGGAACACAATTGACAAGCTTGACTAGTGGCATTAGGCATGATTTGATGATCGAGCAGCATGAGATGCAAATCCACACGCGTAAGGGAGAAATCATATTGCTTTTGATTAATACAAGGGGGAATGCATGCGTTTTGATGCATGGGAGGCATATAATGAAGCATATTGGGCCGGAGTATTATTAGGTACGCCCATGTGAAGTTTTCCTAATTTTCGATAAAGAGTCATGGGAACGTAATTGACAAGCTTCATTAGGGGCATTGTAGCGTGACTTGATGTCTGGGATGCATATAATGAAGTAATTTAGGTCAGAGTGTTATTAGGTAATGCCCATTGTGAATTTTTCCTTATTTTTGTTAAGTTGGCTCATAAAATTTGGCACTATAAGAGTTGTTAGCCAGACAACTCCTCTCTAGTTCTTGATTTGACTTTATTTTATACATCTTTCTTTTTTTTTTTCATATTTAGCTTCTAGTTTCTTCTTCTTATGGAATGAGGGCTTTCGCACTATAAAAACTGCATGCAGTCGAATACTTTAGGCTAGTGATCATATTATTTCAGTTTTCCACCTTATGGAAAATTAAATTATGGACTTATCAATAATCGTGCTACCGAACATAGACTTATTAATCACGTCCTTCCTTTTTTTTTCTTTATCTACCCTTGTATTTAAATCAATTTGATTTGATGCTTACGTTTAGCTATATGGAAGAGAACAAAGAACTTGTGATTTTTCCTTATTGGATCGATAATCCTACCTATGTTCTCATTTTGTTCATTTCTTTTGTGCCTTTCTTTCTAATCTTTTTCTGGTAATGATAGTTTGCTTATTTTTGGGGAGTATAAATAGGAGTGTTTAGTGAAAGCATGTGAAAGCGGTATCATAGGCATCGATCCAATGCTTGAAAAAATGTAGAGAAAGAAAATTAGTTAATCGAGTATTGATATCATTCTCCGAACGATTGCAGACGAATCTTCTGAAGAAAAGATGGAACGACGAGAATCGAGACACACTCCAATATTTCGATTCAGGTTTTGCACCATTAGAATCTCCATCATTCTTTATTACTCTCATTTCTTATCCCTCTAGGCACGAGGACTTTTGATGACACAAGGATTAGTGTAAGGATTACTAGTCGTATTGGGGCTTGACTTGATGATCAAGCAAGACGAGACCAAAATCCACACGCGTAAGGGAGAAACCATGTTGCTTTATATTAATCTAAGTAAGAATGTGCGCATTTTGATATTTAGGACACATATAATGAAGTAATTTGGGCCGAAGTATTATTAGATAAGCCCACGCGAATTTTCCTTGTTTCTGTTAAGCTTGCTCATAAAATTTAGGACTACGGGAGTTGTTGACTAGGCAAATCCTCTCTTGTTTTTTATCTGACTTTAGTTTATTCATCTTTATTTATTTATTTATTCAAATTTAGCTTGTAGTTTCTTCTTCTTATGGAAGGAGGGCTTTTGCATTATGAAAACCACATTCAACCAAATATTTGAGGCTAGTGAGCATATTATTTGATCCATATGGAAGAGAATAAAGAACTTCTAATTTTTTTCTTACTAGATCTGAGATCCTACCTATGTTCTCATTTTTTTCATTTCTTTTGTTCGTTCCTTTCTAATCTATATTTAGTATGATGGTTTGGTTTTATTTGGTGAGCATAAACACGATTGTTGAGTTATAGCGCGTGGAAGCAGCAGTCATAGGCACCGATCCAATGCTTGGACAAATATGCAAAAAGAAAATTAGTTGATCGAGTATTGATATCATTCTCTTAATGATCGTAGAGGAATTTTTTGGAGGAAAAAGGGACCACCGAGTATTGAGGAACGCCCAGATATTCTGATTCAGGATATGCACCATTGGGATCTCTATTATTCCTTGTTCCTCTAGGGACGAGGACTCCTGATGATGCAAGGATCGGCATAAGGAATCATGGGAACACAATTGACAAGCCTGGCTGGTCGATTGGAGCGTGACTTGATGATCAAGTAGGATAAGACGTAAATCCACGTGCGCGAGAGAAATCTTGTTGTTTTCAATTAGTCCAAGCATAATACAAGCAGGAATGCAAGCGATTTGATGTTTGGGACACGTAATGAAGTAATTTGGGTCGGAGTATCATTAGGTAGGCCCACACGAATTTCCTCTTGGTTTAGTATAGTTAGCTCATAAAATTTGGGACTACAAGAGTTGTTGACCAGTCAACTCCTCTAATGTGATTCTTGATGGATTTTGCAAGAAAAAAGTTACGAAATTGTTGCCAAGAACGTCTAAAGTCAGAGTCACGAACAAAGACCTCGACCCAACACTTTACTAGATGTGTGAACCCTGCTATAGAAGGATTTTAGATGCCACACTCAAGATCAGAAGAAGGTGAGTGATAAGTCTAAAAAAACACCACAAGAACCAATCTTGATAAGTTCACAAGTTCTTAGAAGAACCAAGAATTGAATTCTCTCAATGGAATCAATAACAAAAATATTCATTTACCTAATCTATTCGGCTATAGTGTGTTTTAATAGCCAAAGATGCAACCTTAACTTCCTTTACACGTTTAGAAAGAACTAGAATAGGAAAATAAAAAGTCAATGACTACATTAGAAGTTCCCTAAATAATAAAATAAGTAACTAGAGTGATTTAGACAATCTTTGATATAGGAAGAATGGACTAAATCAACATCTAATATTCCTAAATAACTAAAAGGGGCAACTGCCCTTGTTTCCTAAACAAAATTAGGCGCCTAGGTCAAGCTCACAAGCATAACCTCCTTGTTTACTCTTTAAGCTTCTTTCCTTCTTCCTCTTTAATAATTTGGTCTTCCCTTGTTCCCTTGAGTAAAATTTCGTCCAAAACTTGGTTCATGCCCAACATGCTGAACTAGGTTAATAACAAGATTGGGTTTGATTAACTCTAACTTTTTAATGTGAACCTTGGCAACCTATGGAACAAGAAAATTGTTGCCACACTCAAGAAAGTTAGAAAGTGAGTGATAAGTCAACTGTTGAAACAAGAATAATGATAAGTTCCTCCAAAGAACCATGTTGAACTCAAAATATTCATTCATTTATTCATGCATTAACTTACATAGGATTTAAATAGACAAAGACACTACCCTAATTTCCTATTTGCATAAAGGAAGCTTCTAAATAAACAAAATAAGGAACTATGCTTAATTAGGAAATATTAAAACCTATTCTAAAAGGAAATAATAAAGACTTCCAAAATAACAAATAGTAGCCTAATTGATTTAGTCAATCATAATCAAGAAAGATATGGCTAAATCAATCAAGACTTATTCCTACATAATGATATCAGTCTCTATGAATAGCAATGGAAATTCATTTGGCCACTTCCTTTTCAAGAACGATATTTTCTTACATTTATCTTTCATATGCCCAATTGAAATGTTGCATCATTGTCTCCTTTACTCAAATCTGTAATAAAAATTGAGTAAGAGAATCATCATTGTTAATTAACAAATTACAAAACAACTTTCCATTTATACAATTTCAAATCATCTTCCACCAATAACATAGGCATATGTTATAGTCAATGTATGAACTTTATCATTCACAATATCACCATCATTATTTATGATAGCAATATAGGTGGGGTCATCATCAATGGAAACTTGTTCAAATCAAGAACTTCATTTGCTCCTTAGGCGTTGTCATTGATCCTTTTAACCATTCCTCTCCTTAGATCAAAGCCCATTCGACTTATCAAACTTCTCCTCCATTCTCCCTAAAAATGTAGGAGTGAATTTAGGATCATGAGGCCTTACTAGGAGGGTGAATGAATACTTCATTGTTTTTCAATAAGGCAAAGGAGAAATGTGATCTTAAATTAGTTCACGGGTGTCGCTAAAGTCAATTTCGCACTTTGGAAATCTCCTTAAAAACTTTGAACTCAACATCTTTAACACCAGTTTAGAAACTTAGTTATTATACTAAATGATGTGAACCTTAAACCGAACTGACCTTGATCCAAAGATAACTTGTATTTTGAATCGAAAATCAAGCAAAAATAACTCTCGAAATATCTTTAACTCAAAATATTTAACTTGTTCCATTCAACTACATATAATTTAAATAGACAAAGAAATTACCTCAATTTTCCACATAAAGGAAATAAATTAAATAGAAATAAACTAAAGTATATGCTAAATAGAAGTTTTCTTAAATAAATAAAATAAGGCTATGTTTAATCTAAATTAACAAGCTCATGCCATTGGCATAAAAGGATGGATAAAGATCCTATATCTGCTGATTTGAAAGTTAAAAGCCCAAACAAAGTGTATCATCGCTCAAAGGTGAATACATTAGTACCAAAATGCACTTCTGCAAAATATAAGCAAATTCAATTTAAAAGCTTTAATTATCTTATTGGATAAACATTCTTCATTTAAGGTTTTAAGTTTTAATGGATCAGCTTGAACTTGATCTCCAACTTAGTTGGCCACTTAGTTATTTGGAATCAACAACATTAAATAATTCCACTTGACCATCAGTTTGTAGATGACAAGTAGTAGCAAACAATAGTTTAGTGCATAACTTACACCACAAAGTCTTCCAAAAGTAACTCAAGAACTTAGCATCTCTATCACTCATAATTGTGCGAGGCATACAATGTAAACCCACAATCTCCTTGAAAAACAAATCAGCTGTTTGTGATGCATCATTAGTTTTATGACATGGAATAAAGTGTGCCATCTTAGAAGACCTATCAACAACCCACATATATTGAATCTTTACCACTCCTAGACCTAGGTAAACCAAGCACAAAGTCCATGAAAATATCAATCCAAGGTGTACTAGGAATAGGTAATGGTGTATACAATCCATGGGGTTTAACCTTCGATTTGGCATGTTTGCAAGTAATACAATTATCACATATTTGCACAACATCACGCTTCATATTAGGCTAAAAGAAATGTTCATGCAACACATCCTAAGTCTTGACAATACCAAAATGCCCATTTACCTGCCCCCATGAGCTTCCCTCACAGACAATTCATGCAAAAACACATAGGCACACATAAGAATTTTTCCTTAAATAAGTATCCATCATGCCTATAGAACTTGCCAAATGCAACTTTCTAACAAGCACTAAACACATTGCAAAAATCAGAATCATTCACATATAATTCCTTAAAATGATCAAATCCTAATAATTTTGCATCTGAAGTGGAAAGAAGTGCATACCTATGAGATAATGTATTTGCTACAACATTATCTTTACCTTGCTTATACTTGATAACATAAGGAAAGGACTCAATGAATTCGCTCCATTTATGACTTATTTTTTCAATGCTTCAGGATTCAGATCATAAACTCTTTTAGCAGTCTCAGTCGATGCATATCTCTTTGTCATATGTTGGGTAATTCAAGGCTTTCCCATTTAATTTTCACTAAAGATTCAAAGTTTTAGCAAAGTTAGGTAAAACAAGTATGAAATAAGTTTTCTTTAAGCAAATTATACTTTCTTAACAACTTCAATTAAAGGGTGATTAAGCTACTAAAATCATTCACAAACCTCCCATAAAACCTAGCTAAGCCCTAACACAAAATAGTAATGCTAAGTCTCTTATTAGTGCGAGCTTAATGCATACATCTCTTTGTCATCATCCAAGTTGGGTAATTCCAAGTAATTAACCGATATCAACATATTTCACCATTTTTCATGCGAATTTGCTTAGAAAAGATACAAGCGCCATGCAATTCATCAAGCATATCATCTTACCTAGGAACAAGATGTCTATACTTTAGAGTGATTTATTGACAGCACGACAATCCATGCACATCCTCCATGTTCTGTCCTTTTTAGGCACAAGGAAAACTAGAACTACACACGGGCTCATACTTTTCCTGATCAATCCTTTAGTCATCAATTTTTCAACTTGCCTTTGAAGCTCCTTAGTCTCCTCGGGATTGCACCTATAGGCAGGCCGATTAGGAATAAATGATCTAGGAATGAAATCAATTTGATGCTCTATTCCTTTAATTAGTGGCAATCCACGTGGGATGTCTTCTGGAAATAAATCATCAAATTCCTACAACAAAAAAACAAAAGCACTAGGCCTCTTTGTACATAAGTATAAACACAAGGCTCTTTTCACCTCACTCTCTTGCATAGAAACTCTTTTTCCTCTCACTTTTCACACCATCACCTTTTTTTCTCTCATGAACATACTCTCTTTATTTTTCTTTTGTCACTCATGTGTTTTGTATTGCTCTCTTTCCTGGCATTCTTTAGTACATAAGTACAAATTGCCATGGGCTGGCAGTTGGCAAACATAATTTTCAACAAGCTCTAGTATGAAAGATATCTCTTTGTACCTCTTCCTTTTGCTTGCAAACTCAATGCTCCCCTATTGTCCCTCAATCATGGCTCTTGGGAAAGCTATGGAATTCTAAACACTTAAAACATTTAATATCTCTAGTCTCTTGGAATTATTCTCAATGCACTATTGCTCGTCTCTTAATCTTTTCTTTCTTTTCTAGTGTTGCTACCAATCACCTCATGTGTTTTGTATTGCTCTCCATCTCTTTATAATATTCTTCAACACTCTTAGATCCTTGCACTAGACTTTACAATCTATTGTTCAAATTTTTTATAATGTTGAGGAATAAAATGTTTCCTCATCACAGCTTTCATCTCGTCCAATGTGGAAATAGGACGCTCTCGATACCTCCTCCTACTCATCACAAGTTGATCCCACCAAATAATAGCATAATCAATAAATTCAATAGCAGGAAGTTTTACCGTTTTCACTTTTGAGTAGTTGTGGCAATTAAACACAACCTCCACTTTCTTTTCCCACTCATGGTAAGCCTCAAGATCCCTCTTTCCTTGAAAAGTTGGGATTTTCATCTTAATGTTTCCCAAGTTCCCATCTACTCTCCTTGCTCCTCTTTCATCATTGTCAAATCTGCTCCAGTTTGCATTCCACCTCTTCAAAGTCATCATCATCATATTCTTCATGGTCCATGTCATGGGTCTTGGCCTCCTATTATGTTGGTTGAGACACCTAGGCTGCCCACTTTGGGAACTTGACTCCACTCTCTCCAACCTCTCATCCATGCTCTCAAACTTTAGATTGAGGCGTTCCAAGGTCCCTTATATAGCCTTCATGTACAATTTTAGGTCCACATCCTTTGGCTCCTCCTCTACAATCGCTTTATCTTTACTTTGAGACATTATGTAAATCGGCAAAACAAAGAAATTTTTTGTTCCTCACACACTCCCTTATATGTTTGAACTAAAAGAAGGTCACACTCAAATTGGCTTTTACCCTCTTTTAGACTCACACTCTTGCCTTTTTTCACTCTAATTCTTTTTTATAGTTCTTGTAAAAGCTAAGTGTTTCTTAATCAAAATAGTCTTTTTGAGCTTAATTGACACTAATCACTCAAAATCTTTCTAAAGCTTAAGTAGCGCATTTTTAAGAAAAGGGGTTTAAAGGAAAATGTTAAGATAAAAGTAAAACAACAAGTAAGATGTGAAGGTAATGATATATGGCAGCAATAAAAAGTAAACAAGATAGCCTCAATAACTTGAATAAAATATCAATACTCACAAATGAAGAAATATAACAAACTTGGATTTTCTTTGATGATCTGAAACTTCCTTACTTTTGCTATTCTTTTCTTTTCTTTTCTCTTATATTTTTATTTTTTTTATCAACAGCTGAATTGAAATAACTAAAATTGAAAAAAAGAAACAAAGAACATGAAATTGAAGGCTAAAATTTTCGGACTTAGTGAATGGATGATAGATAGCAGCTAGGTTTTCAAAGGAATGGGTGAAAGAAAAAAAAATTAAGGTTATAGGACAGAAATTTTAACACATAAATAATGAAGATATTAAAGGATAAATAGAATCTGATTTAGAGCCTAAGCTCTGATACCAAAGTCCATGATTTGACTTTAGTTTATTCTTCATTATTTATTTATTTATTCATATTTAGCTTCTAGTTTCTTTTTCTTATGGAATGAGGCTTTCGCACTATAGAAACCGCATGCAACTGAATACTTGAGGCTAGTGAGCATATTATTTCCATTTTCTACCTTATGAGAAATCAAGTTTTGGGTTCATACAAGAACTTTGTGGATTGTTCAAGACTCGCACTTGTAATGTAGACTTATCGTGCTAGCAATTGAGAAAATGAGAATATTTGTAGGATTTCTTATTCGATAAGAAAAAAAATTGCCAGTTCTTTATTCTCTTTCATGGCTAAGGCGTAAGGATCAATTCGAATTAATTTAAACACAATGGTATACAAAGAACATAATAAAAAGGAAAGACATGAGCGATAAATCTAGGTTTGCTAGTGTGAGTCTTCATAACTCCGCAAAGTTCTTGAAAGAACCCATAACTTAATTCTCTGCAAGGTAAAACTGAAATAATATGCTCACTAGCCTCAAATATTTGGTTGCATATGGTTTTCATAATGCGCAAGCCCTCAGTCCATAAGAAGAAGAAACTATAAGCAAAATATGAATAATTAAATAAAGTAAGATGAATAAATTAAAGTCAAATCAAGAACCGGAGAGGAGTTGATTGGCAAACAACTCTGTAGTCCCAAATTTTATGAGCCAGCTTAAAAAAAAATAGAGAAATTCACATGGGTCTACCTAAGAACACTCTGCCCAAATTACTTCATCATATGTGTCCCAATTATAAAAATGTATGCATTTCTGCTTGGATTAATCGAAAGCAATATGATTTCTCCATCACGCGCGTGGATTTACCTCTCATCCTGCTTGATCATCAAGTTATGCTCCAATGCCACCAATGAAGTTTATTAATTACATCCCCATGATTTCTTAATGAAAACAAAGGGAAATTTGCATGGGCATACCTAATCACACTTGAACCCAATTTACTTCATTATATGCCTCACAAATATCAAAACGCATGCATGGACATGAGCGATAAGTCTATGCTCGCTAGCGCGAGTGTTAATAAATCCATAAAGTTCTTAAAAGAAACGATAACTTGAATTCCCACACGATAGAAAATTGAAATATTATGCTTACTAGCCTCAAGTATTCGGTTGCATACAATGTTTATAGTGCAAAAGCCCTCATTCTATAAGAAGAAGAAACTAGAACCTAAATATGAATAAATAAATAAATAAAGATGAATAAACTAAACTCAAATCAAGAAATAGAGAGGAGTTGACTGGTCAACAACTCTCGTGGTTCCAAATTTTAAAAGCCAACATAACAAAAATAAGGAAAAATTCGCATGGCCCTACCTAATAACACTCTGAACCAATTTACTTCATTATATACATCCTAAACATTAAAATGCTCATATTCCTAATTATAACTATAGTGAAATCATGAACGAGAGAGGACTTAACTAGTCAACAAGTCTCGTAAATTTTATGAGCTGCTTAATAAAAACAAGGAGAAATTCATACAGGTCTACCTAATAACACTCCGACCCAAATTATTTCATTATATGCGTACCAAACATCAAAACACTCGCATTACTGCTTGTATTATGCTTGGATTAATTGAAACAACATGATTTCTCCATTACGCCCATGGATTTACGTCTCGCCTTGCTTGATGATCAAGCTAAACCGCAATGCCACAAGTCGAGCTTGTCAATTGCGTTCCTATGATTCCTTGCGCAAATCCTTGTGTCATCAAGACTCCTCATTCATATAGGAATAAAGAATAATAGAGATTCTAATGGTGTAAATCCTGAATTATAATATTAGGGCCTGCCACGATTCTCGTCATCCATCAACTAATTTTCTTTCTTCACATTTGTTCAAGCATTTCCATTGGTGTCTATGATTATTGCTTCCATGCTTTAACTCAACACTCATGTTTATGCTCTCCAAATAAAACCAAACCATCATACTAGACATAGATTAGAAAGAGAGGCACAAAAGAAACAAACAAAATGAGAACATGGGTAGGATTTTAGATTCAATATGGAAATAAATCAAAAGTTCTTTTTTCTTTTCCATGTAGTTAAGCGTAAGATCAAATCGAATTGATTTAAAAATTAAGGGTAGACAAAGAATAGAAAAGAAAGGAAAGACGTGAGTGATAAGTCTATATTCGCTAGTGCGAGTCTAGATAAGTCTGCAAAGTTCTTGAAAGAACCCATAACTTGATTTTTCGCAAGGTAGAAAACTAAAGTAATATGCTTACTAGCCTCAAGTATTCAGTTGCATGCACTTTTTATAATGCGAAAGCCCTCATTCCTTAGGAAGAAGAAACGAGAAGCTAAATATGAATAAATAAATGAAGAATGATGAATAAACTAAAGTTAAATCATGAACCAAAGAGGAGTTGACAGGTCAACAACTCTCGTAGTCCTAAATTTTATGAGCCAACTTAACAAAAATAGGAAAAATTTGCATGGGCCTACCTAATAACAGTCTGACCTAAATTACTTCATTATATGCATCCCATAAATTAAAACACTCGCATTCCCACTTGTATTATGCTTGGATTAATTAAAAAATTTATGGCTCGTCCTGCTTGATCATCAAGCTAAGCCAATGCCACCAGTCAATGTTGTCAACTACATTCCCATGATTCCTTGTGCCATTCCTTGTGTCATCAAGAGTCCTCGTTCCTAGAGGAACAAGGAATGATGGAGATCCCAATGGTGCAAATCCCGGATTGAAATATTTGGACATGCCTCGATTCTCGGCGTTTTCTCTTTCCTCCAAAAGAATCATCTGCGATCATTCGGAGAATAATATCAATACTCCATCAACTAATTCTCTTTCTTTGCATTTTTCCAAGCATTATGCCTATGATTGCCTCTTCCACGCGCTTTAACTCAACACTCATGTTTATGCTCGCCAAATAAAACCAAACTATCACACTAGACATATGTTAGAAAGAGAAGAACAAAAGAAACGAACATATGAGAACCTAGATAGGATTTCATATCTGATAAGGAAAGAAATTGCAAGTTCTTTATTCTCTTCCATGGCTAAGCGTAACAACCAAATCGAATTGATTTAAACACAATGGTAGACAAAGAACATAAAGCAAAGGAAGCATGTGAGCGATAAGTCTAGGTTCACTAGTGCGAGTCTTCAGAAGTCTGCAATGTTCTTGGAAGAACCAATAACTTAATTTCCATAAGGTAGAAACTAAAATAATATGCTCACTAGGCTTAAATATTCGATTGCATGTGGCTTTCATAGTGTGGAAGCCCTCATTCCATAAAATGAAGAAATTAGAAGCTAAATATGAAAAAGCAAATAAAGGAAGATGAATAAATTAAAGTCAAATCAAGAACCAAAAGAGGAGTTAACTGGCCAACAAATCTCATAGTCTCAAATTTTATGAGCCAGGTTAATGAAAATAAGGGATAATTTGCGTGGGCCTATCTAATAACACTCTGGCCCAAATTACTTCATTTTATGTGTCCCAAACATCAAAATGTGCACATTCCCGCTTAGATTAATCGAAAGCAACATAATTTCTCCATCACGCGCGTGGATTTGCATCTTGTCCTGCTTGATCATCAACTCACGCTCCAATGCTACTGGTGAAACTTGTTAATTACATTCCCATGATTTCTTAACAAAAATAAGGAAAAATTCACGTGGGCGTACCTAATAACACTACGACCCAATTTACTTCATTAAATGACTCCTAAAACATCAAAACACACGCATTCCTGATGTGAACTCTATCTATCGAGAAATAGAACCCAAATCAAATTGATCCTAACTTTAAGTTCATCAAATTCAGATCTATGATGATGGAACTAAGACTCTTTGATTATACGAAATCAATAACTAGTTATAAAAAGATGTATGTCGCTACAATTCCAAAAGCTTAAAAAATTAAGTTTTAAAAACTGATAAGATAAGGAATTTGCAAACAATGCAAGAAAACTTGAAAAGTTCACAAAGAATAAAGTAAAGAAAATAACTCACTTTATTGATAAGAAAATAATACAAGATTGATTGACATAGATGGCCGAATGCAAGGTATTTATAGTCCTCCTACAACCCTGACACTATAAAAGGAATAAAATCACTTAGGAAATAATATATTACTTCCCAAACTAAATAAGAAATAAATTCCTAAATAGCTAAAAAAACATTTGTCTCAAAAAGCACAATGTCAAAAGAACAAGTTTCAAGTAGTGTTGGAGCATCCATTGAGAAAACTTTGGATGGATGGATGATGTTGTTGAAAGTGTGAGAAGGCAAGGTGAAACTATTACAAGGATTCAAAATGAGCCTAAAATAGAAACCACTCTTAGTGGAGATGACCATCCTATAAGACACAATAGGAGATCAAGGCAAGATGGTGTAGATCGCAACCTAGGTAGCATCAAAATGAAAATTCCTTCCTTTTAAGGAAAGAATGAGCCTGATGTCTACTTGGAATGGGAGCAAAAGATGGAGATGATCTTCGAATGCCATAACTATTGGGAGGAGAGAAAGGTAAAATTTGCTGCCTTTGAGTTTTGTGATTATGCTAGTGTTTGGTAGCATCAATTGTAAGGGAAAGGAGATGAAATAGAGAAAGACCTGTAGGATCGTGGATGAAGATGAAACGCATCATAAGGAAGAGGTTCATTCCTAACCATTACTATAGAAATTTGCATCGATTGCAAACTCTCATTAAAGAACCATGAGTGTGGAGGTACCACAAAGAAATGGAAATGGCTATGATTAAAGCAAATGTGGAAGAGGATAGAGAGGCCAAACGGGTGAATGGTCTAAGTGGAAAATTGAAATCAAATTGGAGTAAAATGATGATAAATTTGCTAAGCCTAAAGTGGATGAGAATAAGAATAAAATGAAATAGGAGCAAAAATAAAATTGAGAATCCAGTGTCTTGGACATGGTTATTATGCGTGATTGGCTTAATAAAAGGGTCATGATTGATAAAGATGGAATTGTTGAATCTAAAGTGAAAATAAAATGTTGATGAGAATGATGACATGTCAACTTTAGAGGATGTTAGTGATGTTGAGTATGTAAGGGATGGCAATGTAAACCGGTTGTACTAATGTTGCTAGTACTGGAGAATTGAAATTACCAACTACCAAACACCCAAGGTCTTACAAGTTGCAATGGTTGAATGATAGTGGTGTTGTGAAGGTAATTAAGCAAGTGCAAATTTCTTTCCATTGGGAGATATAAGGATGAGGTGCTTTGTGATGTGGTTACCATGTATGTTGGATATGTTTGTTAGGAAGACATTGGCAATATGATAGACATGTGATTTATGATGGATTTAAGAATCGATATTCCTTGACTATTGATGGATAAAGAGGCTTGAATCTTCATATGGGAAAATTTAGGAGGAGCAAGAAATAGTAAAAGGAAAATGTGAGGTAAGTCATACAAGTGAGTGTAATGGGAAACACAAGGTGAGAGAAACAAGAGAGATGCAAATCCAAGTGATGTAAAGAAAATACTAACATTGAGGTAGCCTTTACTTGTACGCACAAGGAAGTTTGATGATTTCAACAATCTTAATAAGTTTGCTTAGTGTTATTCTTAGCTTTTACAAGAATATACCTCTTTCCGGATGTGCCAAGATTACCACGTATAGATGCAATCCCAGGAGATAAAGAAACCCAAAGGCGATTTTAGTGCCTATCTAGAAGGTATTGTTCTAATTTATAAACTTGATGCAAAATTATTAGGTTTTGAGTTTATTAAGGAATTATATAATTCATACCATGATTTTGCTAATGTATATGGGGCATGAGGGGTTTTTACTTATAAGGGAGGCACATGGTGGGGTTTTGATAGGTCATTTTGGTTTGAGAAAGACTTTAGATGTTTTAAGTAATCACTTCTTTTGGCCACAAATAAAAAGAGATGTTGAAAAATATATATGTGAGAGATGCATCACTTGTAAACAAGCTAAATCTAAAGTGATGCGTCATGGGTTGTATACTCCATTTCCCATACCTAGTGAACCTTGGATAGACATTTCTATGGACTTTGTTTTAGGATTACCTAGGTCAAGGAAAGATTCTATTTGGTTGTTGTTGACAGGTTTAGCAAAATGGCACATTTCATTCCATGCCACAAGACAGATGATGCAACTTATATTGCAGGGTTGTTCTTCAAAGGAATTATGAGATTGCATGGAGTTCCAAGGACAATTGTTAGTGATAGAGATGTCAAGTTCCTTAGCCACTTTTGGAAGACACTTTGGAGCAAATTAGGCACAGAGCTTCTATTCTCAACAACTTGTCATCCACAAGTGAATGGATAAACAGATGTGGTTAGTAGGACTCTCTCACAACTACTGAGGGTAATAATTCAAAGAGATTTGAAGAACTTGGAAGAATGTTTGCCACATGTTGAGTTTGCATACAATAGGATTATTCATGCTATAACAAATTGTTCACTTTTTGAGGTTGTATATGGGTTCAATCCATTAACTCCTATAGAATTACTACCATTACCCATTGATAAGGCTAATATTAAAGGAAAGCAAAAAGCTGAATTTGTCAAAAGCTTACATGAGAAGGTGCATGTTGAAATAGAGAAAAGAAATCAACAATATGAAAAGCAACACAACAAGGGGAGAAAGAAAGTTGTATTTGAGCCTGATGACTAGGTTTGGGTGCATTTGAGGAAGGAAAGATTTCCAAGCCAAAGGAAGTCTAAGTTAATGCCAAGAGAGGATGGACAATTCCTAGTCCTTGAAAGAATTAATGACAATGCGTACAAGCTAGATTTTCCAAGTGAGTATGGCAATGTGAGTGCTTCTTTTAATGTTGCTAATCTTTCTTTATTTGATGTAGGTGATAAAGTTGACAATGAGGCTAATTCGAGGACGAATCATTACGAGGAGGGAGGGAATGATGCAACAAAGATAAGAACTACAAATAATCTTTAAGCTTTCAAGAAGGTCCAATGACAAGATCCAAGTCCAAAAGGATGCAAGAAGCTTTGTTTGGCTTAATTAAAGACACTTGGAGTGTTCAAATACAACAAGGCTCAGCCTGAGGCTTAGGATTGCAAAAAGGGACCAAAATCATCAATTTAGTGCAATAAGTTTGGGTTGAATTCAAAGGTCTAATACAATTCATTTGAAGCCTTTTTATTTTCATTATTATTAAGTTTTCTTAAGTTAGAGTATGACTAGTTGTCATTTAGAGTTACACAATGGATGCACATGATTAATTATAATTTGGAGTTACAAAATGAATGCATATGATTAGTTGTCATTTGGGAGTTACAAAATGAGTGCCATCAATGTAAAAACAACCACATTTTAAAGGGAGAAACATGGAAAAGCTCAAAAGACATCCATTTAGGGTTCTTTGTCTTATTTTGGCTATAAATATCAATGCCAAATTCATTTGTAAAAATCAATTGATGAATGATAATCTTTATTTGCTCTTTGTGAGTGTTTATGCTTAAGTTCTTGCATGAACTTTGAACTTATCAAACTATTTTTATTTTGTAGCATTCTCTAACCAAAATCTTGTGTTCGATTCTTAACTTATCAAATCATACTTGGTTTATGGTGTTTGGAGTTGAATTCAAGTGCTAGTTTCATTATTGGAACTAGTTTTTCCTAACTTCACTTGAGGAGACCCTTGGGTTTTGGAATCATCTTGATTGGAAGGTGTTTCCAAGCATTCCATATATATCATAACTACACAGTCATTAGGATGTATGGTTACTAAGATGATGATTTTCTATCATTTAGTATCAGACTTGCTTCGCCATGTTTGCAAAGCTCTCACTATTGTATACATCTCCTTGTCATAAATTGGATACCACAAGGCTGGCCCATTTATGTTTTTACTAAAGTAAGCAATTGGCTTTCCTTCTTGCATAAGAACGGCTCCAATCCCAAAACCTAAAGCATCACATTCCATTTCAATGCACACCACAAGGCACCAATAAAATGGGCACGACACATGGACTCATGCTCTCACGAATCAAGCCTTTATCCATTAGCTCCTCCACTTGCTATTATAACTCCTTTGTCTTCTCGGGATTACTTGGATAAGGCGGTCTATTTGGAATATGTGAACTCAAACTGAAGTCAATTTAGTGCTCAATCCCTCTTAAAGGTGGTAAATCTTTTAGAACTTCCTCAGAAGCTAGATCTTCATATTCCTTCAAAAGAGAAACATACACACTAGAGAAAGAGTTCTCAAGATTGTTAGTAGTAAAACATGCCTCTTTCATAAAAGTACAATCATAAGCATGTTACAAAAATAAGCTCTCTTAACATCACTCACTTTTGCATAAAAGCTCACTTATTTCTTTTTCCCCTTAATCTCTCCTTTTGCATGTGCCTCTCCTCTCTTTTGCGCATCCACTCTTTGCTCTCTTTATTCCACTTTTTGCTTACATCTCTCATTATATTTCATACAACTCTCCTTTTTCTGCGCATTCTTTTCTTTTTCTCTCACATGTGTGCGTTTTGTCTCTCTCAAAACCCGCGTGCGTAAGGGAGAAACCATGTTGCTTTTAATTAATCCAAGCAGGAATGGGTGCATATTGATGTTTGGGACATAGATGATGAAGTAATTTTGGCCAGTGTTATTAGGTAGGTCCATGCAACTTTTCCCTTCTTTTCGTTAAGCTGGCTGATAAGATTTAGTACTATGACAGTTATTAACGAGTCAACTTGATATGGAACCTCCATGAATAAGCTTGAGAACCCCTTTTGAATTGCAGACCCCAACACATTAATATGAAAACTCCAAGAACCTATTTGGTTCAACCCTAAGAAAGGTTAGAAAACAGATTTCTTAGAAAGATGATCAAGATTAGATTTTAAAAACTTGTTCCTAAATCCCAATTTCAAAACACTCCATAAGAAGATGATCAATCTACTTGAATATTTTTTAAGCATGCATTATGTACAAGAACACAAAGACAAAGCAAACAGCTTTAAGGTTTAATAACCAATTATCATTCAAATTCAACTTCAACTTGATTCAAAATTCGTATTAGCCTTATATAGGCCTTAGAAAACCCTAAATCTTAACTAATAAGGATTTACATCTCATATAGGATTAAAGATAACCTTCATAACTAAAAGAGATAAATTAAACAAAGTCCTAACTAGGTTAAAATACATGTGTGGCCGCCCATAATAAGCCATAAAATCCTAATTTACATAAGTCATATAGATGGGTCTCATAATATAAGCCAAGTTAGGCCCAAAGTCTTAATATGCTCCAATTTAGCTTCTTTGGTCTTTTAAAGCCAAATTAAATTCATTGAAGCCCAATAAACTGAATTAGATTAATGAGTGCTAAGAGCCTTTAAGAATAGAATATACGAACTCTAATAGTTATGAACCCATTTATCACTAACCTAGAAATCCACTAACAAATTGAATAAAATCTTAGGATCACTCTAGATCAGATTATAAAGTTGATCAATAGAATTAGAACCTAAAAAAACTAAGTCCTTTAAACCCTAATCCTAGCACGCCACAAAGATAGATCAAAGCTTTGATAATTGTTAAATGCATTCAACAAGAGCACAAGAATTCAAGCAAAGGTTGCTAGAACAATGAAATATCATTAATAATCAAAACTTGACGTAACATACAGCTTGGTTCAAGTTAAATAGACTTGAAACAAACCTTGTAAGACAACTAATAGGAAAAAAATTATTTTGCCCTAAATAAACTTAATGTTTAAGAATAAAACTAAACCAAGGCCTACAAACATATTTAGGCCTTAGTTGGTCCTTCATGGGCTTGAACCTCCAATAGATTGAATAAAATCTTGATGCTCCTTAATACTTGTGGATCTTGGGCCTTCAAATGGACTCTCCTTGCTAGTCCAATCTTGTAAATAACCATTTAAAGCTTGTTGCAACTTCTTAGCTCTAGACCTTGTTATTGGGCCTTGCGGCAAACTTCACCATCTTTAGCATCTTAAGCTTTCCTTGCTTGCTCCTCATCAAGCCCATCATCTTCAAGCTTTTCTTCTTTAGCCCATCCGTATCAATGAGCCTTGAACTTAAATCCAATTTTTCAAGCCTTGATATGTTCTTAGCCTAAATGTCTTGGATAAGCTCATTGACTTGTAATTTAAATCGAACTAGGACTCCTAATTGAATTTGAATTCCTTTCATTACTTGAACTCCTAACATCATCAGTACTCCTTGCAGGATTAGGATTCCTAGTTGAGTCAGGACTCCTTATTGGATTAGGATTCCTTGAGCTAGTAGAATTTGCATCATCAAGACTCCTTGTTGGAGGAGGATTGGTTGTGCTAGTTTAGTTCGTATCACTCCCTCTTTCTTTGAAAATATTCATCCTCGAATCTTGCCCGAATATTATGAAAGAAGTAAACATATAATCTACAAAAGAATACTAACTCATTATCAACTTGCAAATCTTTCACAAAAGTTGTTAGAGGAACTTTAAAATAAATAATACTTTCAATGCCAATAAACTTAACATGTTCAATTGGCTCAATGACATCAAGCAAAACATCTTCATTCTTCACCAGCTCAACTTTTTCTCCATCTTCAACAATGATCTCTTCATCTTGGATTTCACTCAAAAGTTGCAAATTATTATATTTTTTACCATCTTCATTTATCATGCCTTTAGAATCTTCATTGTCTTCAATAAAGCATTGTAACTCCTCTACGGTATCAATCTTTTTGTTTTCACTCTCTAAAGCACTCTTTTTATTTTTTTATCTCTTTTCCATTTTGCATTAGTCTTCATACAATTCTTTTGCTGAAAGTGGTGCAAGTGTAGTCTTTCTTCAATCCTTAGTGAATGAATACCTATTGAGGTACCCATGTTGCATCGCCTTTCTATCAAATTGTTATAGTCTTCCAAGCAAAATATCACTAGCATGCATAAGTACTACATCGCACAACATATCATGATATTTACCAATAGAAAAGGAAATAATTGCTTACTGGTTTACCTTAACCTCACCACAATCATTAAGCCACTAAAGTTTATAAGGTTGTGGGTGTTGTATAATAGATAACCTCAATCTATCAATCAAGAATGTGCTCAGCACATTAGTGTAACTTCCACTATCAATAATGACACTACATGCCTTTCCTTAAACATGGCACCTTGTATGGAACAAGTTGTCTCATTGATTCTTATGGAAATCCTCCTTCGATTGAGTATTAAGGGCAGGCCTTGTAATAAGAAAATCATCCCTAATTGGTTCCTCAACACTCC
The DNA here is from genome assembly GCF_019578655.1 of Ricinus communis. Lineage (NCBI taxonomy): Eukaryota > Viridiplantae > Streptophyta > Magnoliopsida > Malpighiales > Euphorbiaceae > Ricinus > Ricinus communis. The sequence goes on along the minus strand of NW_025963471.1, from coordinate 10,118 downwards.
CTTCACTACCGCTCTCTAATTCGAGCATCTCATCCTCACTATTATTCTCATTGCTGCCCTCTTCATCATCCGTCACTACCTCACCATTTCGTATGGTCATAGTCCTCCTATTAGGGCACTTCTTACTAATATGACCTACTCCTTGACATTTCCAACACTTATTGTCCTTATTTCTCCTTTCGGCTCTTCAGTCTTAGATTTCTCTTGAGAAACCAAATCTACCTTACCTTTTGCAATAACATAGGCAGCCTTATTTCCACTCTCAAAATCACTATTCCCATCCCTTTTCTAAGAAGAATTAGAGTTGAAATAAGGTTTAGGAACATATCTTGCTGCCCCTCTTCCTTTGAGTTGTTTTTCCACTTTAAAGGCAATGTGTACTATCTCCTCTAACTCCATATAAGATTGCAAATTCACTCGGTCAACTATCTCCTTATTCAAACCACCCAAGAAATAAACCATGGTAGCCTTTATGTCCTCATATATGTTGGCTCTCGTCATTATCATCTCCATCTTCTTGTAGTATTCTTCAACACCCTTACTACCTTATTTGAGAACTTGAAGTCTTTGAACAAGCTCCCTTTGGTAATGCTTAGATAAAAGCCTTTTTCTCATGAGTGTTTTAAGGACATACCAAGTATCAATAGGGTACTCCAAATTTCTCCTCCTAGTAATTATCATTTGATCCCACCAAGATTTGGCATAATCTGAATATTGGGTAATCGCTAGCTTAATGTTCTTCTCCTTGCTAAATTGATGATAATAAAAATGAGTTCCACTTTCTTTTACTATATAAATAAGCCTCTGAATCTGATTTACCTTCAAAATGAGGTATCTTAAGTTTAATGCTCCTTGAATTCCAATCTAGTATGATGGTTTGTTCCTCTCTTTCTAATCTCTGTCTAATATGATGGTTTGGTTTTATTTGTGAAGCATAAACACGAGTGTTGAGTGAAAGTGTGTGAAAGTGGCAATAATAGGTACTGATCCAATGCTTGAACAAATGTGAAGAAATAAAATTAGTTGATCGGGTATTGATATCATTCTCCGAATGATCACAAATGAACTTTTTAAAGGAAAGAGTGAACCCCGAGAATCGAAGCACGCCTAAATATTCTAATTCAAGATTTGTAGCAATGGGGTCTCCATCATTCCTTGTCCTCTAGGCATGAGGATTCCTGATGACCCAAGGATTGGTAAAAGAAATCATGGTAATGCAATTGATAAGCTTAACCGGTGGTATTGGGGATTAGCTTGATGATCAAGCAGGAGGAGACATAAATCCATGGGCGTAAGGGAGAAATAATGTTGTTTTCAATTAATTCAAGCATAATACAAGCGATAATGGAGCCTTTTGATGTTTGATATGCATATAATAAAGTAAGGTATGCCTATAATTGTTGGAGTGTTATTTAGTATGCCCACTTGAATTTTCTCTTATTTTCATTAAGGAATCATGGGAATACAATTAAGAAGCTTGACTTGTAGCATTGGAGCGTGACTTGATGCTCAACCAGCACGAGATGAAAATCCACATGCATAAGGGAGAAATCATATTACTTTCAATTAATACAAGTGGGAAATGCATGCGTTTTGATGTTTTGGAGACATATAATGAAGTAAATTATACCGGAGTATTATTAGGTACGACCACATGAATTTTTCCTTATTTTCGTTAAGGAGTCATGGGAACGTAATTGACAAGCTTCATCGGTGGCATTGTAGCATGACATGATGATCAAGCAGGACAAGACACAAATCCACACGCGTGATGGAAAATCATGTTGCTTTCGATTAATCCATGTAGGAATACACACACTTTGATTTTTGGGACGCATATAATGGAGTGTTATTAGATATGGTCACGAGAATTTTCCCTTATTTTGGTTAAGCTGACTAATAAAATTTGGGACTACGAGAGTAGTTGGCTAGTCAACTCCTCTCTAGTTCTTGATTTGATTTTAGTTTATTCATCTTTCTTTATTTATTTTTTCATATTTAGCTTCTAGTTTCTTTTATGGAATGAGGGATTTCCCACTATAAAAACTACATGTAACCGAATACTTGAGTCTAGTGAGCATATTATTTTAGCTTTCTACCTTGCAGGAAATCAAGTTATGGGTTCTTTCAAAAACCTTATGGACTTATCAACACTCGTGCTAGCGAACATAGACTTATTGCTCACGTCCTTCCTTTCTTTTATGTTCTTTATCTACCCTTATGTTTAAATCAATTTGATTTGATCCTTACACTTAGTCGTATGGAAAAAAAACTTGTGATTTCTTTCCTAATCTGATCGAAAACCCTAACTATGTTCTCATTTTATTTGTATTGTTTGTGTCTCTCTTTCTAATCTCTATCTAGTATGATGATTTGGTTTAATTTGGAAAGCATAAATACAAGTGTTGACTTAGAGTGTGCAGAAGCGGCAATCATAGGCACTATCCAATGCTTGGGCAAATGTGAAGAAAGAAAAGTAGTTGATCAAGTATTGATATCATTCTCTAAATGATAGCGGGCGAATCTTTTGAAGGAAAGAGGAAACACAGAGAATCGAGGCATACCCATCATCCCTTATTCCTCTAGGCACGAGGACTCCTGGTGACAAAAGGATTTGGGTAAGGAATCATGGAAACGCGTTTGACAAGCTTAATCGGTGGCATTAGGGCTAAGCTTGATGATTAAGCAAGATGAGATGTAAATCCACGCATGTAAAGGAGACGTCGTGTTATTGCTGATTAATCCAAGTGGGAATGAAACATTTTGATGTTTGGGAGGCATATAATGAAGCATATTCGGTTGGAAAGTTATTAGGTACGCCCCACGTGAATTTTCCTATATTTTGTTAAGGAATCATGGAAATGCAATTGATAGGCTTAACTGGTGACATTGGGTATCCTACCTATGTTCTCATTTTGTTCGTTTCTTTTGTGCCTCTCTATCCATGTTGATGGTTTGGTTTTATTTGGAAAGCATAAACACGAGTGTTGAGTTAAAGCCCATGGAAGAGGCAATTATAGGCACTGATCCAATGCTTGGACAAATGCAAATATTGATATCATTCTTCGAATAATCGCAGATGAATGTTTTAGGGGAAAGAGGGAATGATGAGAATCGAGACATTATCAAACATTCTGATTCAAGATTTGCACCATTAGGGTCTCCATCATTCCTTATTCTTCTAGGCACGAGAACTCTAGATGACACAAGGATTGGCATAAGGAATTGTAGGAACATATTTGGCAAGCTTGACCATTGGCATTGGTGCTCAGCTTGATGATCAAGCGTAATGAGATGTAAATTCATGCACATAAGGGAGAAATCATGTTTTGTTTGATTAATTAAGCGGGAATGAGCACGTTATGATATTGAGTATTATTGCCATTCTCCAAATGATCCTAGGTGAATCTTTTGGAGGAAAGCGAAAACGACATAAATGGAGGCATGACCAATTATTCCCATTCAGGATTTGCACCATTAAGGTCTCCATTATTCTTTGTTCCTCTAAGCATGAGTACTCCTAATGACATAAAGATTGGCATAAGGAATCATGGGAATGCAGTTGACAAGCTTGATCGGTATCATTCGAGCATGACTTGACGATCAAGTAGGAGGAGATGCAAATTTGTTCATAAGGAAGAAATCATGTTGCATTCGATTAATCCAAGCGGGAATGTATGATTTTTGATGTTTGGGGATGCATATAATGAAGTACTTTGATTGAAATATTATTAGGTAGACCCATGCAAATTTTTCTTATTTTGTTAAGGTGCCTCATAAAATTTGGAAGTACGAGGGTTCTCTAGTACTTGAATTGACTTTAGTTTATTCATCTTTCTTTATTTATTTATTCATATTTAGCTTCTGGTTTCTTTTTCTTATGGAATGAGGGCTTTCACACTATGAAAACTGCATGCAACTAAATATTTAAGGCTAGTGGGTATTATTATTCCAGTCTTCTACCTTACAGGAAACCAAGCTATGGGTTCTTTGAAGAACTTTGTAGATTTATGAACGCTAGCACTAGCGAATATAGCCTTCTTGCTCACGACCTTCTTTTCTTTTATTTTCTTTATCCTTTTGCTTAGCCTTGTGGAAGAGAACAAACAACTTGTGATTTCTTTTCTTGTCAAATTTGAAATCCTACTTATGATCTCATTTTGTTCGTTTCTTTTGTGCCTTTCTTTCTAATCTCTGTCTAGTATGATAATTTGGTTTTAATTATGGAGCATAAACACAAGTGTTGAGTGAAAGAATTTGGAAGCAGCAATCATAGGAACCGATACAATACTTGGACAAATGCGAAGAAATAAATTTAATTGATCAAGTGATATGGTACCTCTATGAATAAGCTTAGGAACTCCTTTTGAATTATGGACCCCCAACACATTAACATGAATACCCCAAGAACCAATTCGGTTCAACCCCTAAGAAAGGTTAGAAAAACAGATTACTTAGAAAGATGATCAAGAATTATAATTTAGAGAACTTCTTTCGTGCCTTTCTTTCTAATCTCTGTCAGGACTCTTTGTTGGATTATGATTTCTTGAGCTAGAAGGATTTGCATCATCGAGACTCCTTATTCGAGTAGGACTTGTTGTGCTAGTTTCGTTCGCATCAGCTTCCACGCGCTTTGACTCAATATTCTCGTGTTTATGCTCGCCAAATAAAACCAAACCATCATAAGTATTGGGAGATTCTCTTCCATATGGCTAAGCGTGAGAATCAAATCGAATTGATTTAAATATAAGAGTAGAAAAACATAAAAAGAAAGAAAGATGTACGATTTCTTACAATATAGAAGATTGAAATAATATGGAGGCATAATATGAATAAATAAATCAAGGAGCCGAGTTGATTAACTCTAGTCCTAAGTTTTATGAGCCAACTTAACAAAATAAAGGAAAAATTCGCGTGGGCCTACCTAATAACAGTCTGGTCCAAATTACTTCATTATATGCAAACATTAAAACGATCACATTCCCACTTATATTATCCTTGATTAATTGAAAACAACATGATTTCTCCCTTATCCACATGGATTTATGGCTTGTGTTGCTTGATCATCAAGTTAAGACCCAATGGCACTGGTCAGTCTTGTCAATCGCATTCCCATTTTGGCCTAAAGAGTTTGGGATTCACACCGATCACGAATCCTTGAAGTATTTAAAGGGTTAACAAAAGCTTAACAAGCGTCATGCAAAGTGGAATGAGTTTATTGAATTCTTTCCATATGTTATAAGGTATAAACAAGGAAAGGAAAACATAGTTGCTGATGCATTGTGTAATACCCGGAATTTTTCTTTTAATAATAATAATATTAGTAATAATTAATAAACGAGTTTTTATTTAATTTAATTTTACTTTATTTTTATTTGATTTAATTGGAATGATTTAAAATAGAATTTCAATGCTAGATAAAAATAAGGGAGTTATTTTCTATATCTAATTAGTTGTTCTTTTTTAGAAATTAATTAACTTCTTTGAAAAATAAATTATTTTTGGTCACTAGATTTTCTCCCAATATGAAAATATGAATTAAATATTATATTTGAAAATTATGGAAGAATGAGAAAGAATATTTTTATAAAAGAATTATTGGAGAAATGAAAAATTTTAATTAGCAAATGGTGCTAATTTTAATTGGAAAATAGTTAGCAAAATTGATTAATTAAGTTAATTAAGAGTTATTTATTCTCTTCCATACGGCTAAGCGTAAGGATAAAAAAGAATTTATTTAAACACAAGGGTAGACAAAGAGCATAAAAGAAAGGAAGGACGTGAATGATAAGTCTATGTTTGCTAGAGCGAGTCTTGATCAGTCCACAAAGTTCTTATATGAACCCAAAACTTGATTTCCCGCAAGGTAGAAAACTAAAATAATATGCTCAGTAGCCTCAAGTATTCAGTTGCATGCAGTTTTTGTAGTGCGAAAGCCTTTATTCCATAAGAAAAAACTAGAAGCTAAATATGAATAAATAAATAAAGGATGATGAATAAACTAAAGTCAAATCATGGACCGGAGAGGAATTGATTGGTCAACAACTCTCGTAGTCCCAAATTTTATGAGCCAACTTTATGAAACTAAGAGCAAAAATGCACAGGCCTACCTAATAATACTCTGACCCAAATTACTTCATTATATGCATCCCAAACATTAAAATGCTCGCATTTTCGCTTGTATTATTCTTGGATTAATTAAAAACAACGTGATTTTTCCCTTACGTGCATGGATTTATGTCTCGTCCTGCTTGATCATCAATTCACACCCCAATCCATAGGCCAAGCTTGTCAATTGCGTTCCCATGATTCCTTATGCCAATCCTTGTGTCATCAAGAATCCTCGTGCCTAGAGGAACAAGGAATGATAGAGCTTCCAATGTTGCAAATCCTAAATTGGAATATTTCGATATGCCTCGATACTTGACGTTCCTTCTTCACTCCAAAAGATTCATCTGTGATCATTTGGAGAATGATATCAATACTCGATTAACTAATTTTTTTCTTCGCATTTGTCCAAGCATTAGATCGGTGCCTATGATTACCATTTTCACACGCTTTAACTCAACACTCGTGTTTATGCTCGCCAAATAAAACCAAAACATCATACTGGACATAGATCAGAAAGGGACGAAAAAGAAATGAAGAAATAAGAACATAGGTAGGATTCAGATCCAATAAGAAAAGAGATCGCAAGTTCTTTATTCTCTTCCATATAGCTAAGCGTAAGGATCAAATCGAATTGATTTAAATACAAGGGTAAAAAAAGAACATAAACAAAGAAAGGACATGAGCGATAAGTCTAGGTTTGCTAGCACGAGTCTTCATAAGTCTACAAGGTTCTTGAAAGAACCCATAACTTGCTTCTTGCACAAGGTAAAAGACAAACAATATGCTCACTAGCCTTAAGTATTTGGTTCCATGTCGTTTTTATAGTGCGAAAGCCCTCATTCAATAAGAAGAAGAAACTAGAAGCTAAATATGAATAAATAAATAAATAAAATGAATAAACTAAAGTCAAATCAAGAACTAAAGAGGAGTTGACTGGCCAACAACTCTCGTAGTGCCAAATTTTATGAGCCGGCTTAATGTAAATAAGGGAAAAATTTTGTGTGGGCATACCTAATAACACTCCGGCCCAAATTAGTTCATTATATGCGTCCTAAACATCAAAATGTGTGCATTCCCACTTAGATTAGTTGAAAGCAACATGATTTCTCCATCACGTGCATGGACTTATGTCTCATCCTTCTTGATCATCAAGTCACACTACAATGCTACTAATAAACCTCGTCAATTATATTCCTATGACTTCTCAATGAAAATAAGGAAAGATTTGTGTAGGCATATCTAATAATACTCAGGCCCAATTTGCTTTATTACATCGCTCTTCAACATCAAAACGTGCACATTCCCACTAGTATTAATCAAAAGCAATATGATTTTTCATGACACGCGTGGATTTGCATCTCGTGCTGCTTGATTATAAAGTCGTGCCCTAATGCCACTAGTTAAGCTTGTCAATTGCGTTCCCATGATTCCTTAATGAAAATAAGAGGAAACTTGAGTGGGCATACTAAATAACACTCCAACTCAATTTACTTTATTATATGCGTCACAACCTTCAAAACTTGCTCATTCCCACTTAGATTAATAGAAAGCAACACGATTTCTCCCTTACATGGGTGGATTCTGTCTCGTCCTGCTTGATCATCAAGCTAAGCTCCAATGCCATCAGCCAAGCTTGACAATTTCATTCCCATGTTTCCTTACGCCAGTCCTTCTATTATCAAGAGTCCTCGTGCCTTGAGGAACAAGGAATGATGTAGATTCCAATGGTGGAAATCCTGAATTGGAATATTTGGGTATGCTTCAATTCTCGTCATTCCTTATTTCTTCCAAAAATTCATGCGCGATCATTCAGAGAATGATATCAATACTCGATCAACAAAATTTTTCAATTTGTCGAAAAATGTTTTTGCTTGAAACAGCGTGGGTTTACATCTCGTCCTACTTGATCATCAAGCTAAGCCTGAATGCCAGCAGGCAAGCTTATCAATTGCATTCTCATGATTCCTTACACCAATCCTTGCGTCATCAGCAGTCCTTGTGCATAGAGGAACAAGGAATGATGCACACCCCAATGGTGCACATCCAGAATCGAAATATTTAGGAGTGCCTCGATTCTCGTTGTTCCCTCTTTCCTATAAAAGATTCGTCTGCAATCATTTCGACAATGATATCAATACTTAATCAACTAATTTTCTTTCTTTGCATTCGTCCAAGCATTGGATCAGTGCCTATGATCACCGCTTCCATGCAATTTTACTCAATATTCGTATTTATGCTCCCCCAATAAAACAAAACCAACATACTAGACAAAGGGGCATAAAAAAATAAATAAAAAGAGAACATAGGCAGGATTTCATATTTGATAAGAAAAGAAATCATAAGTTTTTTATTCTTTTCCATACGACTAAGCGTAAGGATCAAATACAATTGTATAAACACATGGGTAGACAAAGAACGCAAAAGAAACTATGGACATGACCGATAAGTCTATGACCGATAAGTCTATGACCGCTAACATAAGTCTTGATAAGCCTGCAGAGTTCTTGAAAGAATTGATAACTTAATTTTTCATAAAGTAGAAAAATGAAATAATATGCTCACTAGCCTCTAGTATTCGGCTGCATGTGATTTTTGTAGTACGATAGCCCTCATTCCACAAGAAGAAGAAACTAGAAGCTAAAATGTGAATAAATGAATACAAAAATATGAATAAACTAAAGTTATATCAAGAACTAGAGAGGAGTTGACTGGTCAACAACTCTTGTAGTCCTAGATTTTAGAAGCCAACTTAATAAAAATAAGGGAGAGTTCGCGTGCGCCTACATAATAACACTTTGACCCAAATTACTTCATTATATGCGTCCCAAACATCAAAATGCTTGTATTCTCGCTTGTATTACGTTTGGATCAATCGAAAATAACATGATTTCTCCCTTACGTATGTGAATTTCATCTCGTCCTACTTTATCATCAAGCTAAGCCCCAATGCGATCGATCCAACTTGTCAATTGTATTTCCATGATTTCTTATGCCAATCCTTATCATCAGGAATCCTTATGCCTATAGGAACAAGGAATGATGGAGCTCCCAATGGAACAAATCATTTATCATAATATTTGGGCATTCCTTGATTCTCGTCATACCCTCATTCATCGAAGGGTTTCATCCAAAATCATACTACTCAATCAACTAATATTCTTTCTTTCTGTTCGTCCATGCATTGGATTGGTGCTTATGATTGCCGCTTCCACGTGCTTTCACTCAATAGTTGTATTTATGCTCTCCAAATAAAACCAAACCATTGTACTAGACAAAGAGGAACAAAAAAAATGAACAAAATGAGAACATAGGTAGGACTTCGGATCCAGTAAGGAAAGAAATCAAAAGTTCTTTGCTCGCTTCCATACAACTAAGCATAAGGATCAAATTAGAATTGTTATAAACACAAGGGTAGAAGAAGAACATAAAAGAAAGGAAGTACGTGAGTGATAAGTCTATGTCCGCTAGTGCGAGTCTTGAAAAGTACATAAAGTTCTTTAAAGAATCCATAATTTTATTTTCCGCAAGGTATAAAATTGAAATAGTATACTCACCAGCCTCAAGTATTTTGTTTCATGCGGTTCTTATAGTGCAAAAACCCTTATTCCATAAGTAGAAGAAATTAGAAGCTATATATGAATATATAAATAAAGAAAGATAAATAAACTAAAGTCCTTATTGGTCAACAACTCTTGTAGTACCAAATATTAAAAGCCAACTTAACGAAAATAATGGAAAATTCGCATGGGACTACTGCTATCGTTTCGTCAATTTATCGTAACAGAAAATCAAGGAATGATGGAGACCCCAATGGTGCAAATCTTTAATTGTAATATTTCGTCATGCCTCAATTCTCATCGTTCCCTCTTTTCTTGAAAAGCCTCATTCGTGATCATTCAGAAAATAATATCAATACCTAATCAACTAATTTTATTTCTTTGCATTTGTCCAGCCATTGGATTGGTTGATATGAACATGGCTAACTTATGCCAAACCCATATTTAATG
>NW_025963470.1:0-50000 GCF_019578655.1 Ricinus communis | reverse complement strand
CAAAAGCCGTTGGAATTATTATTTTATATACTGGAAGAATCCGTTTTGTTATTATAGAAAAGGGGAAAAGAATAACCGAAAGAAAGGAAATCAATTAGTTATTTATCAAAGTTTCGTTTATTCAATGACCAGAATTAGACGAGGATATACAGGTCGGAGTCGTAGAACAAAAATTCATTTATTCGCATTAAGCTTTCACGAGGCTCATTCAAGACTTACTCGAACTATTATTCAACAAAAAATAAGAGCTTTGGCTTTGGCCCATCGGGATAGAGACAGGCATAAAAGAAATTTTCGTCATTTGTGGGTCACTCGGATAAATGCAGTAATTCGCGAGAATAAGGTATCCTATAGTTATAGTAGATTAATAAATAATCTATACAAGTGACAGTTACTTCTTAATCGTATAATACTTGCACAAATAGCTATATTAAATAGGAATTGCCTTTATATGATTTCCAATGACATTATTAAATACGGAAATTGGAAAGAATCTATGAAATATTTTACATAGAATTCTCTGAAGAATGAATTCTGGGAAGGTAGAATAGAAATTTGTATGATAAAATATGATGATAATATAATCAAGTATAAAGTAGTTAAACTGAACAAAAACATTCAATAAAAAAAAATTTCTTCTTACCAAACTCGTTTTTTTTTCTTACGACACGACACTCAAAATTTGATTTTTGGATTTTTTGAACAAAACATTAGTCTAGGTTTAAATTAAATTTGGATTTGAATTTTGGTTCAATTGAGGAGTAAGCCTATTTTTCTGGTTCTAAGATCAGTAGTTATAATGACCAGCTCGCTTTTTTTCAAATTGTTTTTCATTATTAAGAAAAGGTAACGAAGATAAAATATGACCTTGTTTTATAGCAATAGTAATTAATCGTTTTTGTTTTAAACTCAATCTATTCACCCGTCTAGATAATATTTTTCCTTGTTCACTAATAAATCGACTAATTAAACTCATGTTTCTATAATCAATTTGATCCCTTGATTGGATCGAGGGCAAATGCCTATAAAAAGATCGCTTGGACTTAAGAAAAGGCCATTTGGATTTATCCATGGTTTGTTTATTCCTTATTTCAAAAATTCTATTTCGTTCAATTGGATAAAAATGATTTAGAATTAAGAAATAGGATTTTGCTTGTTTATTTTATATTTAAATATATATATATATATATATATATATATATATATATATATATAATATATAATCTTAATATATGTTAATGTTAATATATATTAAGAATATATTAACATAACATATTATATATTAATATGTCATTTATGTCATTTTTCATCTTTCTTGTAAAGGTAACACGTAAGCGACCGGTTCTTTCTATTTCTTTATCTCTCTACGAATTGTATGTTTGTAACAATAGGGACAAAATTTTCTCAATTCCAATTGACTAGGAGTATTATGTCGATTCTTTTAAGTAATATATCTGGAAATACCTGTTGATTTTTTATTAACACTATTTTGAGCACAACTAGTACATTATAAAATAATCCTTACTCGGACATCTTTACCCTTGGCCATGAACCTCCTTGGGGTTTTTATTCACTCAACTCTTTGATTTTTCGATCGAAGTGAAGAAGAAAGGAACAGAAAAAATATAAGTTGCTAACTTGAAATCCAATTTTGAAAGATTTCATTGTAACTAATATAGTAATAATAAGTAATACAAAGATTCTAAACTATATTTAGATTATAAGTTTAGATTAGAATCACAGTACAATATTTCATTTAAGCTTCTTGTATAATACTGTTGCAATAATCAAATTTCTAGTTCCCTTCTCTTATCTTAATTTAATAATTTAATTGAAGTTAGTTTACTTTACTTGAAGCTAGGGCCCTAAGTTTTGAATTTTGTTGCAGTTGAATCCACTTTTATTTTTTTTTCTTTTCTAAATTATTCTAATTAAATAAAAAGAGAGGAGGGGGGCACTGGTCACAGATATTTAATTGTATCTCGAATATTCGCATCCGGGAAAAAAATGATTGATCTCAATCTATAGACTTGCTAAAGACGCAAACCATAGAATACTTATTACCGGTGCCACAGATAGATATGTTTTTAGATCTCGCATTTAAAACCCTCCTACTTTATTCTTTATTGTTATTGTAATAAATAATGTTTATTTTATTGTAATAATATATAATGATTATACATATATAATCAAACGTATATGTAGTTAAAGGACACTTGCATTTGTTTTGTAAGCGGAATCTCTAATTCAAACTAAAATGTACAATATATGATATAAGATAAAAAAAAGTATATCAATGGAATGAAATAAGTATGTGGAAAACAAAACGGGCATTCTTTACAATAACATTGTAAACCAATTGAAAAGGATGTAGCGCAGCTTGGTAGCGCTTTTGTTTTGGGTACAAAATGTCACGGGTTTAAATCTTATCATCCCTACCTATTAGTTCGTCTCTGAGTAATAACGAGGGATCAATTGAGATCAATTAAACTTGGCCATACTTAATCTTTCATTTTTATCATATTAAATATGATAGTATAGGCATTGAAGATATATTGGAGTAGTTAAGAAAGGAATTTTTACTTACAGTCTGATTTTTTGTGATTGGGATAAGAAAGCGCTTTTAGTTCAATTCGGTAGAACGTGGGTCTCTAAAACCCAATATCGTAGGTTCAAATCCTACAAAGCATGATTCTATTCTTGTCTTGTTAGGTCAAATACAGAAAAAATAGAAGAGCAATCTGAATTTGACCTCCTGTTGATTAAAGAAAAGAGGAGGTCAAAAAAATAAGGTGTTAATTAATTAATTAATTAATTAAAGGTCCAACTGATCACCACGCCTGTATTGTAAATATGCAGTTATGAATAATCCGGCCAAAATATAGGAATTAGACCTAAGACAATTCTAAATAGAAAAACTTCAATCATTTCAATTTATTTGAAAAAAGGGAGGGGGGGGGGGGAAGAGAAAGGTAATATCTATCCTTAAATATTAATCCATATCGCCCATAAATCTCAATAAGCAAAATCTTAATAAGAAAAATCTCAATAAGCAAGAATTGAAAATGAACACGGTAAAGAACTAGAGAATAGATGGAATACTGCCGAAAAATTTCCTTTTCTTTTTATAATTTTTTTATAAATTGTTCATTCAATTTATGTCAAATAAGTCGTATCTTCCTCAGACCAATAAATAGAACTGAGGTTATAGTTAAAGCCGCTAGTAGAAAACCAAAATAACTAGTTATAGTAAGCATAGAGATACTAAATAAACCTTTTTATACATATACTTGTAAAGCAAAAGAACTTTCCTAAGTTCGATTTTTTGAAAGATCAAAGTTACGAAGATAAACAAAAATACCAATTGAAAGAAAAAGTTCAATTGAGCACCTTTTATTTATTTTTATTTATCAATCATTTATCAATTGTTATCATTATAGATTATAGACAACACTCAAAAAATAGAATGATATGATATAGGTAGAGAAAGAAATCAATTTCTCATCCATGACATCTGCTTATATTCTCTTGATTCCGAATCGAGAAATTCCTTGGACAACTATAGAATAAAATAGAAAACTAATATTACAATAATTAAATATTAATTTATTAAATAATTAAAATAATTAAATAAATATATTCAATAATTAAAATAATTAAATAAATATTAATAAATAAATAAAACAATATTAATAATATTAATAAAAATTAATAAAAAAACTATATTATATAACTTCATTCAAAAGACTTTCTTGGAATCACTCTACAAATTAGTACAAAATAAAAAAATTGGAATATTATTTCTATTTTGATAGTTTTTTTTAGTTTATTTATTTAGTATTTGTATATTTGTATCAAATTTTTGTCTTTTTTACATTTTAAAATGAAATCGACCCTCTATTTTTCTTTAGAATACCTTTCCTTTTTACTTTTTTTTTAACTTTTTTCTATTTTTATTTTAAATTTGAATTTAACTTATTAGATTTATTAGTTGATTCATTCACATAATATCTCCAATCCAATACAATAAAATAAGAAGAAAAAAAAGTATCGCACGATCAAATCACTCAAAAAAGAAAATCTTTTTTTTATTACAACTAGATTCTAAGACTAGTAATTTCAATTATCCTTTTCTTTTCTAGATTTTACATTTTTCATTCCATATTATATTAATATTAAAATGAAAAAACATGTAGTTAAGTGTCAAGAAAGACCTTTTAAATCTAATACACAAATACGTGCATCACGAATATTAATTATTACAATTATTTTATCCTTGTTCTCCTTCTTTCTCTTTCATCAAATATTCTCTACTATTGGTACTTGTTAATTTAATAGATGACTAACTAATTCCTTAAAATGAAAAACAAAATGAAAAAGGGGGGGTGGGGGGGGGGGGGGGGGGGGGGTTGGGATAATCTCTTCTATAACCACAAAAGTCTTTGATTTCACATCCATTCACATCTAATTGAATTGCAGAAATATGATAATCTCCTCCATGAATTATTATTGTAACTCGTTGAACTCGCATTTTACCCGAGCTTATCTTATGGTACACAGTTCTACAACAACAAGAAAAAGAAAAGAAGAAAGAGATTACCTGAGATTTCATTTTGATACTGATTGAAGTTGCGTTGCTGGGTCAGAAGAAGGATAGCTATACTAATTCGGTATACTTTAAAGAAATCTTTGCTACAATATTAACAATCTCACAAAGATTCAATTTCAGTGAAATTGCATTTACTGATCTCATCTTTTACAGAATCAATCCCTTTTGATTGTACAAGAATATGTGGAACTCAGTATGTCTGGAAGCACAGGAGAACGTTCTTTTGCTGATATTATTACCAGTATTCAATATTGGATCATTCATAGCATTACTATACCTTCCCTATTCATTGTATGTTGGTTATCCGTCAGCACAGGTTTAGCTTATGATGTATTTGGGAGCCCTCGTCCAAATGAATATTTTACAGAGAGCCGACAAGGAATTCCATTAATAACTGGCCATTTTGATCCTTTGGAACAACTCGATGAATTTAGTAAATCTTTTTTAGGAGGCCTAATGACCATAGATCGAACTTATCCAATTTTTACAGTATGATGGTTGACTGTTCACGAACTAGCTGTACCTACCGTTTTTTTTTTTGGGTCAATATCAGGAATGCAGTTCATCCAACGATAAATCTAATCCCAATTAATTATAAAACTATGACACAATCAAAATGTTGAATTGAATCGTACCAGTCTCTACTAGGGTTATTACTTATTTTTATTCTTGTTGTTTTATTTTCTAATTATTTCTTCAATTAATAGAGGAAAAATAAAATAGTAGAATAATAAATAAGAATAGGAATTCTTTTATCCCATCGGAAGGATATCATCTAATAATTATCTATGACTGTTTATGTCTCTAGC
Organism: Ricinus communis; assembly: GCF_019578655.1. Taxonomy (NCBI): domain Eukaryota; kingdom Viridiplantae; phylum Streptophyta; class Magnoliopsida; order Malpighiales; family Euphorbiaceae; genus Ricinus; species Ricinus communis. Next base: position 44,582 of record NW_025963470.1, on the reverse strand, counting down.
ACGACCACTTGATTAAATATGGAGGGAAGTGGGATAAATGGCCGATACTACTAGAAGAATTCCCCTTTGGATAATAGGTACTGTAACTGGTATTCTTGTGATTGGTTTAATAGGCATTTTCCTTTATGGTTCATATTTCAGATTGGGTTCATCCTTGTAAGTAGTAAGTAATCAGATGAACTAAGTTGTAGATATGAAAGCGTAAAAACTAAATGGACCCCCTCCTTTCTCTATTTGATTCGAAGCCGAGGGGGTCCATAATAATCATAATACTTTATTCATATAAGTGACAAAATAGATTGCCTTTTTATTATATTTCAAATATTTTAAAAAATTCTATTACACTTTTTTCTGGATCGTGTTTTTAAAAAGTAACTCCATTAATTGATTTAGAACATTTGTTTCTCGATAGTCTCTATCGATACTTTCAAAGTTCTACGAGGAATTCTTCGATTTCTTTTTCCTAGACGGCATAATATATATTTTCTATATTTCTGTCAATCCCATATCATACCAATTTTTCTATACTAATAGAACCTTCTTCTATTTATTTGAGTATCTCAAAAAGTTAAAATTGTTTTTTTTCTTAAGTTCATCGAAGAAGTTCTATTTGCTCAAAGAATTCCCCTTTCTTTTTTTGTTTGTCCGCTACTTATTTTTTACATAAAAAATTGAATTTATACGTATAAAATTGAAAAGGAAGTTATGACAAACCTAGAAAAAATAGAAGCTAAGAATTGTAATATTTGAGGAATGGGATCAAGAATCCTTATTATTTTGACACAAGAAAGGGATGTGGAAAATTCCTTTTCTTATGTCGAAAACTAGGAAGACGAATAAAAAAAGAAAAACTTCCTAGAATCCTTTGTTCTCCCTCATTTAGCCTTTGCTTTTCCGCTTACTTATCTTATGCTTAGTATCTAGTCAAATGGGATTCTATTAGAATAGAAAAAAGCTATTGATGCACTCTATGACAGTTAAATCTGACAATAATAAGATAATCACACCGCTCTTGTTTTATTTAGATTAAAGAAACACAAAAAGTGGGATAAAGTCAAATAGTCTTCTTACCAATATACATATTATGACTAGAAATGCGGTACAAATAATTCAAAAAATCTGGTAAAAAGAAATTTAGAATTTTTAAAAAGCAAAGAGCTTTTAATTATTTTTATTATCTGTAATTACCAACTGTTATTCGTTTTAAGAAATTGATGTTGATAAATTTATAGATCTAGAAATTCATTTCGAACAATTGAATCTTCTCAAACTATTTCTTTTTAAGAACCAAAAAGATTTGTGCCAAAATAACTGACACCAAGAAGAACAAAAGTCCTTTGGCACGTAATGGGTCTTGAAGTACTATTTCTGAATCGCCTGACGAAATCCACCCACGTTAGGATTACTCGTTAATGGTTGATCAAGTTTGATGGATTCGCCTTCTGAAACAAGAAGTTCTGGTCCTGGAGATATAATATCAATCACTTAACTTCCCTCTGACGCATCCGTTATGGTTATTTCGTACCCCCCCTTTTCTTTTCGTATGATTTTGCTTACTATACCTGTTGTTATAGCATTATAAACCATATTGTTACTCTTGCTCCCTTCGGGATAAATCTGACCCCTTCTCATGTTTTCACCAACATATATGGGATATCTTAAAAAGTGAACATCTTTCTTAGTGGCAGGGTCCGGAGAAAGGATAGGAAAGGTAATTTCACTATATTTCTGACCAGGAATAGGACCTATCACAAGAATATTTTTTTGTGGGGTGATAACTCTAAAAAAAGATAGATTTCCCATCTTTTCTTTCATCTTTGGCGAAATATGATTAGGAGGGGCTAATTCAAGCCCCTTAGGTAAAATAAGAACAACCCCCACATTCAAAGCCCCCTTTTACCATTAGCAAGAACTTGTTTCAGTTGCATATGTAAGGAATTTGAATGACTGCTTCAAATACAGTATCAGGAAGTACCGCTTATGGAACTTCAGTATCCACGGATTTATTAGCGAAATGAAAATTGCCACATACATATACCCAGCTATTTCATGATTTTCATAACCCCACGTGCAAAAATGGGATATGCATTTGAAATGGATGCCTAAGTTATTATATATATTATGAGCGATACGAAAATGGAATGAGTAATCTCTTGCTTTATCCAAGAAAAGGTCTTTCTAGTTTGTGTGGTCCAATTATTGATTCTGAAAATTTTTACAATAAAATTAGGTAGGTCGCTAGTAACGCGCCAATTATCTTTTACTAAAGCAACCTTTCGCGCTAGGCGCTCACGTTTTTTTCTGGGTGGAGGGGGCGGAAACGCGGGGGAAATGGAAACAACGGGGGGAACTAATAAGAGTAAGTTGTTTACTTAATATGTTGTTAGTTCACTTTGTAATGTTGTGTTTAGTTGTGTGGCTGGTCTATGTGTGTGTAAGCTTCCTACTGTATAATCAACCATCTTATCTGTCGTTGCCGGCTATCTCATCTTTCTTTCTTGATGCATGAGTTGGGCAAATAGAGATTGGAATTGGACCTATTTGTATTCATCCTAATTCCCTTTTGTTCTTTTATTATGATCTGTATGTAATGTTGTTGGTTCCAGGTTGTTAGTCCTTCGATGGAGGGGTTTGGTTTCTCAAAAATAAAATTTCCTTCCATGAAATTATATGAAATTTTATTTTAGATACTGCTATTTACTGAAATTTTTTTAGTAAATTAGAAAATATAGGAAAAGAATCCCTTGGATGTATAAAAAAAATAAATATATATATATTAACCAGAGTAAGATTTTGTTTGATAGTAAGATTTTGAATGTTTTGCTTTTATATTTTGTACAAAATGACAAACATTCTAATTGAATTCATGGATCATTTTTCAGTCATTCATTGAATGATAAATCACTACAAGTGACAGAGATACGCGATTTAAATAACAAAAAATCAAATATTTAAAAATTGTATCGAGGATGACTGTAAAAGTGGAAACAAGGCCAGATATAATTTGATCATTATGAGCAAATCCAAAATCTTTGTAGACTGAGCCAATCATTAGTTCCCAACCATGGGGTGAATGGAATCCTATACATAAATCGATTAATAAAAGAATGAAAAAGGCTTTTATTATGCTGCTTAAATTATATAGGAATTCTTGAACCCAAGAATTAAGAATAATAAGTTCTACATTACTTAAAATAGAATAACCACTTAGAATAACGAAACTGATTATATTTGTTGAGAAGTGCAAAATCGTATGGATATAATCCTCATGTGCATCTTGATCAATTGGATTGTTTCTTTATGAATTCCGATATAAAACTTTTATAGATGTGTTTCCGGATATTCCTTTATCATTTAGTCCAAGCAAACGAGTTCCTCTAATTCTATGAAATTTTCTAGAATACTTTTTTCTTGAATATCATTTATAAAAGTTTCGGATTTACTAGTATTACACCAATTAATAACCCAAGATTCCAAACTTTTATTAAATAAAAAAGAGATCCACCAGGGCAAAAAAACTATAGCTGTAAGATATAAGGGAAATAAATATTTTTTTTTTCGTCTGTGAATTTTTAATGAACCCATCTCCATATGATCTAATATTTTTATCAAGCATAAGTTCTATTATGAGGCTTTGAACTTATGAATCTATTCCCTAATTTTTATTTGTAAGTCAGCGGTTAGTCCTTGAATTTTGAAAGAATACAAAAAAAAATTATTTCTAAGTATCTTAATTGCTCAAATTCGGATTTCTAGATAAAAGAATTCCGTTCTATCAACATAACAGATATTTTGAAAAGAAAATGGCCAACTTACCCATATTCCACAGGAATAATTTAGAAAGATTTATGAAGAATATTGTGATGTGATAATAAAAAATGAGTGGCAAAAGCAAAATAAGACAGAAAAGTAATCATTCTAGATGGTCCAGCCCTTTGTTCATTAGGGAGGACAAAAGAAAGATAACAAGAAACGTCGAGAAAGGAAAGATAATTTACAAGATATGATCTATACATATCTAATGTATCAATTTCAAATATTGAAAATTAAAAGAGAATTTCTTTATTCTATATTTTATTCCGAAATGCTTTGTTTTGATCTATGAGATGGGTCTATTATTTCGATATATTACTTGTTTTGTTACTAAATTTATTGAATATTGAAATTGAATTTAGATACACATAAAAAAGATTTGATCTTATTTTAGAATTGTTCTGTATATATCCGTATATATATATATATATATATATATATATATGTCTTCTGGTTCATCAATATTATATTGTGAAATTTCAGTTAAGTTATGCTATAACTATAAAAAAAATGAAGACTCTTGGATTTTTTCGCTCCTATTAAGAAAATGTTCATTCTTCAGCTCATTTCAAAATACTTCAATTGGTACATGCAAAAAATAGGCCAATTCCGCTATCTTTTGCTCAATCTCTCGTGGAGTCAAATTCTCATCAGTACGAGTCAAAGGAATGGACCCTCGACCTCTGGTTTTCATATAAAGCACACGCCGAGCAAAAATACCCTCTTTCACTTTTATTCTAATAGACTGAATATCCTTCGTAAGGAATCAGAGTAAGATGCAACGATTTTTCCAGGAATCCCCAGTGAAAAAATACACACTATTCCTTCTTTTCTATTGAATCAATCATAACCACTACCTACATTCCACAAAATTATGCACCACGAATAAGAACTAATAAATAGATCTGCGATCCCATAGAAAGACATCACAATCCCTTGTGGAAAAAAAATTATTTACTAAGACGGAAATAAAGATATCAAATTTCTGCCAAGATAACTGAAATTCCAACCAATAAAAATCCTAATAAACCTAAAAAAAGTATAAAGGCCCGGCAGAAATTACTTGTTTTGCGAGACCCCGCTATAAGTTCTATCCATATACATTCTAATCGCCAACTAATACTAGATCCAATTGTTTTTTTATTTGAAGTAGGAGACTAGCCCAAATGAATTTAACTTTATTTTTCTTTTTGTTTCCCAATTAACTTTCATCAACACAGATTATTCTGGTGTGAATCTTTAGGAGGAATTCATCGAAATCATTAGATTAAAAAAAAGAGAGCTCAGCCCCCCATAGGATCCCCTATTTGCACATATATAAAAATATCAGCTTTGCTTTGCATTTCTTTCAGGCATCTGCTACTTATATATCAAATATAAAATAGTCCATTTACTTATATATCATATTTACGCCTGCATAAGAACTCTTTCATTTTCATTTATATTTGAAGGGAGCTGCTTGTATGTTATATCATATTATACTAAATTAAAGAGATATCCATATTATATTTGTATTATATTATGATCCAAATCTAAGTCTTGAAAAAAAAAAAGAAATGAAATCTACCACCGTTAGACCTAATTGGATTTAAAAACTCTTATTTTTTTGAACATGAAGAGATAAGGAAGCCATCGCAATTGCCGGAAATATTAAGCCCACTAAAGGCACAAAAATGGAGGGTAAGCTGTTGAGAATTGTCATAGAATGGGCACCTCGATTTAATATTTGTACCTGTTATTTAATTTTTATTATAAATTATATTATTTTTAATATTGTAATATATATTTAATATATTTATATGTTTTCATTTTTTTAATTTAATATATTTATATTTTAATATATTTATCTATTTTTATTATTTTATTATTATAATTGTTTTATTATTATTAATTATTATTTTATTCTATTAATTTAATAATTTAAATTAATTATAATTATATTTATATTAATTATTCTATTATTAGTTATTTAGTTATTTGAAATATTTCTTATAATCATTAAAATTCGTATATAATTATACTAAGTATATCTAAGTGAGTATATATAATATAATAAAGTGTAAAGAGCATAGAACTAACTAAATGACTTATTTATATTTCTACATGAAATATGATAATCCATTTATTTGTTATTCTTCTTTTATTATCTTTTTTTTTCTTGTCTTATAACTTTCATTTTTCTTTTTTCATTTTTTAGCTTTACTTTAATAGAAATATTTTAATATATTTAATATAAAATAAAAAAGAATAAAGAGTTTTTCCAATTATAAATTCCTCCAAAATTCGTTATAATTTAGAATCCGTCTATTTTTTTTAGTAAAGAAAAAGGGATTCCCATGAGACATATAAATATGTAAGATTCTATATTTTCTATGCATAGGTAAGAAAAGAACATGAAATTCGTTTTATTTATTATAGCTTACCCATTTTTTCACGGAAAAAGAATTCACTCTTTTTCTTGTTGATAGATATTTCTCAAATAGTAATTAGAAATATCGATAAAAAAATTATCTACATGATTCTTTTTACAATTTACTCTTATGTTATGTCATAAAAAAATTAAAAAAATGGATTTTTCCTTTGATTCTGCTAAAAAAGAATTACCTGCTCGCGAGAAATAAAAATGAATTAACTAATTTAAATTTAATTAACTCATTTTTATTTTTAATTAAGTAATTTAATTTAATATTTAATTAATTTAACTTCAGACTCTACTTGATTTATGATTCAAAGGAAAGAAATCATGGAACTGAAGTAACTCATTCAGAACGCCTTTTAACGGATTACGTGGTACGATTGAATTGAATAAGCCCTTATGGATAAAAATTCGGCTGATTGTGAACCTTCAGGTACTGTCTTATTCAATGTTTGTTCAATTACTTTTTTACCTGCAAATGCAATATAGGCGTTAGGTTCAGCAATAATGATATCCTCCAACATAACAAAACTAGCCGTCACCCGCCTGTTGTAAGAGATGTAAGGATTGATACATAAAATAACTTTTATTCAATCGATAATCATATAAAGCAGAAGATATTTTAGCTATTTGTATCAAGCTCAAACTTCCATTTTGCATGCACGCTCCTCCGGGAACACACACTAAAATAAGAGGTAAAAATTTATTGGTAGCATACTCGATCAAACGAGTGATTTTCTCGCCTACTACAGATCCCATACTACCCCCCATAAAATGAAAATCCATAACCCCAATTGCTACGGGAGTGCCATTTAGTTGACCTGTGCTGTTTGAATGGCCTCGATTAATCATGTCTTTCTTTAATAAGAATCAATACGATCTTTATAAGGTTCCTCTTCTGGATGAAATTCAATGGGATCCAGAGATACCATATCTTCATCCATAGGATCCCAAGTTCCTAGGTCAATCGAAAGTTCAATTCTATCTGAACTACTCATTTTCAAATGATATCCACGTTGTTCACAAATATTCATTCTTGACTTAAAAAATTTCTTTATAATTTAATCCATAACAACTTTCGCATTGAACCCACAAATGCTTGTATTTTTGAGTTATAGTTATATCGAGATCATTAGAAATTTCTCTTCTAGTTAAATCACTACCATTAGTACTAGTTCTTAGACTAGAACTCTCGCTTTCACAACTATTTCTACTTTCACCACAAATGTAACTATAAATTGAACTTTCGCCGTAATTGTAACTACTAATTAAAATATAACTATCAATACAGACTTGAATGAAGATAATTGTCAATGCAACTACTGATGTAATTCTTCCAACTATATTTAGTATCATACATATAATGATCATAGTAGGAATCGCCACTCCTAGACCCATTATTCAGAGAACCAGAATTCCAATAACTATAAAAATAACTTTCTAATTCACTCAGAAAAGAATGATCAGTGTCAATCTAAAAAACTTGATTTTCAATATCAAAATATATGGAATAATTGTCCCTATTATTATCCCTAACTAAAAAAGTTTCATTAGCCCCGAAATTTTGAATGTCTCTAGCGCCGTCTAAACGATCAACATTATTGTAACTAGAGCTGTCACTATTACTCCAACTATAGGTGTTTTTATCTGTATCATTTAGAATCGGGTCTTCACTTGCACTAGTATTTTCAAGAGGACTAAAACTATCTATCAATTGACTTAGCCTACACCTGTATCCTAATTCCACATTGGATAAGATCGAATTGAACTGCTGTTTTTCTATAGAACTTTCTTTCTTGCTGCTATTTACATTTAAATAAATAGATGAATAGTCATTCGATGAAAAATCATTGAAATATTTCATTTCCTCTCTATATAAGTTTATAGATCCGATTATTAGGATTATTATAGGATCATTAACTAATAAGGGGGGTGGTATTAAAAAACGCTTATCTTTTGCTTTTTTTGTAAGAACCTGGAGTATCGCTTCACTATATATGATATGTTTATGCCAAAATCCCGTTTTCCATTATTTTTCAATTAGAATAAGTCTGTCTAAATAGAAATAGAAAAGGAATTTGTTATATTGTGTCAAATTCGCATCGAGAAAAGTAATATTTTTCTTCTTCTAAATTTTTTTTTTGTAAAATCACGTTTATTAATCTATTAATAAGTTTCTATTCCAACATGGAATGAAAAGGACAATATACAGGATGGGTAGAAGAAGTTGTGATACTGGGCTCGACCCATGATCCAAAACTAGGGAATATAAAAGAATACACCAGTCCTATAGATCCTTAGGATTAATTGTGGATCCAAAATAACAATAGAAAGGTTTGAGTTGCTTAGTCTTATTTCTTTTTTAAATCTTGTATATTTAGTTAAATATGTATCTATAAAAAATGTATACATATACAAAATATATACATATACAATAGGATCCTTGTATGTATTAGGATCTTTGTATTCAGCTCAATCCTTTTAGTAAAAGATTGGTCTGAGTTTAATTGTAATTCAATTAAGAGAATGAACATCAATTAGTAGATTACAAAGTATCCATTGCTGGGAATTCAAATTTAATCTCCTTCCATACTTCACAAGCAACAGCTAATTCAGGACTCCATTTGCCAGCTTCGTGAATAATTTCATTACCCTCGCGAGCAAGATCACATCCCTCATTACGAGCTTGTACACATGCTTCTAGAGCTACTCGATTAGCTACGGCACCGAGTGCATTTCCCCAAGGGTGCCCTAAAGTTCCTCCACCGAGTTGTAGTACGGAATCATTTCCAAAGATCTCGGTCAGAGCAAGCATATGCCAAATGTGAATACCCCCTAAAGCTACATGCAGAACACCAGGTAGAGAGACCAAATCTTGAGTGAAATAAATACCGCGGCTTCGATCTTTTTCAATAAAATCATCACGCAATAAATCAACAAAGCCTAGAGTGATGTCTCTTTCCCCTTTAAGTTTACCTACTATGGTACCAGCGTGAGTATAATCTCAACCAGACATACGAAACGCCTTAGCTAGTACATGAAAATGCATACCATGATTCTTCCGTCTATCAATAACTGCATGCATTGCGCAGTGAATGTGAAGAAGTAAACCATTATCTCAGCAATAATGAGCCAAGGTAGTATTTGCAGTGAATCCCCCTGTTAAGTAGTCATGAATTACAATAAGAACTCCTAATTCTCTAGCAAATACAGCCCTTTTGATAATTTCTTCGCATGTACCTGCAGTAGCATTCAAATAATGTCCTTTGATTTCACCTATTTTAGCCTGTGCTTTATAAATTGCTTCGACACAAAATAAGAAACGGTCTCTCCAATGCATAAATGGTTGGGAGTTCACGTTCTCATCATCTTTAGTAAAATCAAGTCCACCACATAGACATTTATAAACTGCTCTATCGTAATTCTTAGCGGATAGCCCCAATTTAGGTTTAATAGTACAATCCAATAGAGGGCGACCATACTTGTTCAATTTATCTCTCTCAACTTGGATGCCATGAGGCGACCCTTGGAAAGTTTTAGTATAAGCAGGAGGGACTCACAAATCCTCCAGATGTAGGGCGCATAGGGCTTTGAACCCAAATACATTACCCACAATGGAAGTAAACATGTGAGTAACAGAACCTTCTTCAAAAAGGTATAAGGGGTAAGCTACATAAGCAATAAATTGATTTTCTTCTCCGGCAACTGGCTTAATGTGGTAGCATCGTCCTTCATAAAGATCAAGACTGGTAAGCCCATCGGTCCACACAGTTGTCCATGTACCAGTAGAAGATTCAGCAGCTACTGCAGCTCTTGCTTCCTCAGGTAGAACTTTAGGTTGAGTAGTTACTTAGAATGCTGCCAAGATATCAGTATCTTTGGTTTCATATTCAAGAGTATAATAAGTCAATTTATATTCTTTAACACCACCCTTGAACCCAACACTTGCTTTAGTCTCTGTTTGTGATGACATAAGTCCCTCCCTACAACTCATGAATTAAGAATTCTCACAACAATAAGGTCTACTCGACATGAATTAGGAGTTAATCAAACCCTTCACAGGTATCTTTCACAAAGTTATCAACTAATATTATCAACTAATCAGAATTTTTTTATTAGACCATGGTATTTGATTCACCAAATACCTCATTATTGTATACTCTTTCATATATATGGTGCAACCCAATCCTTGTTTTTTTCTTTTTCAAGTTTCTAATCCTTAACTTTTTTGAATCGAAATATCTAAATAATAAGAAATTTCCTCTGGACAGTGATATATGTTGTATATGTAAATCCTAGATGTGAAAATCGGCAGAATTCATCTATGAAAAAAAGAAAAGAATAATAATAGCTAGATGTAAATCGATATGCTGAAATAAAAAAAGAAGGGCCCACGATATAATTAATGAATTATAAGTTCATGTTTGAATTCCATAGAAAATATGGATAGTATTATCTATAATGATAGACAAATGAAAGGCTTCCTCAAGCCTTCTTTTTATGTTTCTTATGCATCCACTTACTTAATATTCTTAATCTTTACTTAATATTTATTTATATTTTAAAAATGAGTTAGTTGAACTTGAAAACTCACCCATTGAAAATAAGTAAACAATTGAATTGGACTTGTTAGCTGGTATCAACGAAATCCAATACGAACTTCCATTTTTCTTTTTTATTGAATTAATCAATCAACTTGTCGTCGAACATTTATTTTGGACTAGAAAATCTTTTCTAAAAAAATTTTTACATATTTTTTTTATTATTTTTATTATTTTATTATGAGAATCAATCCTACTACTTCCGGTCCGGGAGTTTCCACACTTGAGAAAAGAACCTCATGACACTCAAATCATTAGGTGCTAGATGTAGCTTTCCCCGGAAAGATGCCTAATATTTACAATGCTCGTAGTTAAGGGTCGGATACTTGGTCAAGAAATTAATTTGACTTGTGAAGTACAACAATTATTAGGAAATAATCGAGTTCAGGCTGTAGCTACGAGCGCTACAGACAGTCTAATGAGAGGAATGGAAGTGATTGACACAGGAGGTCCTCTCAGGTTCCCTGCTCATGGGCGACTCTAGGACGAATTTTCAACTTGGAGAACCTGTTGATGATTTAGGTCTTGTAGATACTCGTGCAACATCCCCTATTCATAGATCTACACCTGCCTTTATGCAATTATATACAAAATTATCTATTTTTGAGATAGGAATTAAAGTAGTAGATCTGTTAGCCCCTTACCGCCGTGGAGGAAAACTCGGACTATTCGGGGGAGCTAGAATGGGTAAGTACTTATTATGGAATTAATCAACAACATTGCAAAAGCTCATGGGGGCGTATCCGTATTTGCTGAGTAGGCGAACGTACTCGTGAAGGAAATGATCTTTACATGGAATTGAAAGAATCTGGAGTAATTAATGAAGAAAATATTGTAGAATCAAAAGTAGCTCTAGTCTATGGTCAGATGAACGAACTATGAACTTCCGTTTTTCTTTTTTATTGAATTAATCAATCAACTTACCGTTGAACATTTATTTTAGATTAGAAATTTTTGTTAGAAAAAATTTCGACATATTTCTTTTATTATTTTTATTATTTTATTATGAGAATCAATCCTACTACTTCTGGTCCGGGAGTTTCTACACTTGAGAAAAAGAACCTGGGGCGCATTACTCAAATCATTGGGCCGGTGCTAGATGTAGCTTTTCCCCCGGGAAAGATGCCTAATATTTACAATGCTCTGGTAGTTAAGGGCCGGGATACTGTTGGTCAAGAAATTAATTTGATTTGTGAAGTACAACAATTATTAGGAAATAATCGAGTTCGGGCTGTAGCTATGAGTGCTACAGATAGTCTAATGAGAGGAATGGAAGTGATTGACACAGGAGGTCCTCTCAGTGTTCCTGTTGGCGGGGCGACTCTAGGACGAATTTTCAACGGGCTTGGAGAACCTGTTGATGATTTAGGTCTTGTAGATACTCGTGCAACATCCCCTATTCATAGATCTACACCTGCCTTTATACAATTAGATACAAAATTATCTATTTTTGAGATAGGAATTAAAGTAGTAGATCTGTTAGCCCCTTATCGCCGTGGAGGAAAACTCGGACTATTCGGGGGAGCTAGAGTGGATAAGTAATTATTATGGAATTAATCAACAACATTGCAAAAGCTCATGGGGGCGTATCCGTATTTGCGGAGTAGGCGAACGTACTCGTGAAGGAAATGATCTTTACATGGAAATGAAAGAATCTGGAGTAATTAATGAAGAAAATATTGTAGAATCAAAAGTAGCTCTAGTCTATGGTCAGATGAACGAAGTACGAACTTCCGTTTTTCTTTTTTATTGAATTAATCAATCAACTTGCCGTCGAACATTTATTTTGGACTAGAAACTTTTTTTAGAAAAAATTTCGACATATTTCTTTAATTATTTTATTATGAGAATCAATCCTACTACTTCTGGTCCAGGAGTTTCCACACTTGAGAAAAAGAATGCAGGACATTAAAACTCTTTCATTGGTAGGTGCTAGATGTAGCATTTCCCGGAAAGATGCCTAATATTTACAATGCTCGTAGTTAAGGGCCTGGATATCGTTGGTCAAGAAATTAATTTGACTTGTGAAGTACAACAATTATTAGGAAATAATCGAGTTCGTAGGTTTCAGCCACGTAGCGCTACACAATCTAATGAGAGAATGGAAGTGATTGACACAGAGGTCTCCCCTGTTCAAGTGTTGGCGGGCGACTCTGGGACAAATTTTCAAGGCTTGAGAACTGTGATGATTTAGGTCTTGTAGATACTCGTGCAACATCCCCTATTCATAGATCTACACCTACCTTTATACAATTAGATACAAAGTTATCTATTTTTGAGATAGGAATTAAAGTAGTAGATCTGTTAGCCCCTTATCGCCGTGGAGGAAAACTCGGACTATTCGGGGGAGCTAGAGTGGGTAAGTACTTATTATGGAATTAATCAACAACATTGCAAAAGCTCATGGGGGCGTATCCGTATTTATGGAGTAGGCAAACGTACTTGTGAAGGAAATGATCTTTACATGGAAATGAAAGAATCTGGAGTAATTAATGAAGAAAATATTGTAGAATCAAAAGTAGCTCTAGTCTATGGTCAGATGAACGAACCCCCAAGGGCTCGTTTGAGAGTTGGTTTAACTGCCCTAACTATGGCGGAATATTTTTGAGATATTAATGAACAGGACATACTCCTATTTATCGACAATATCTTCCATTTCGTCCAAGCAGGATCCGAAGTATCCGCCTTATTAGGTAGAATGCCTTCCGCTGTGGGTTATCAACCTACCCTTAGTACCGAAATGGGTTCTTTACTAGAACAAACTACTTCTACAAAAGAAGGGTCCATAACTTCTATTCAAGCAGTTTATGTACTGCCGGACGATTTGGTGACTACCTCTCGCATGACATTTGCACATTTAGATGCTACTATTGTACTATCAAGAGGATTAGCTGCTAAAGGTATCTATCCAGTAGTAGATCCTTTAAATTCAACGTCAACTATGCTCCAACCACATTTCCTTCTCTAGTTCCTTGGCCTTGGTAGCTTCAACTTCCTTACTTGAATCTACCACGAATATACTTACCTGACCGCAACGTGATTGCATTCCCATGCTCTGTTGGGTTGGACTCTAAATTGCTAGGCAAAGTCCTTGGCTGACTCTCAGCCATCATCTTAGAAATCTAGCCTATCTGATTCTCTAAATTTTGTATGGAGGCCTGTTGATTTCTAAAAGTTATGTCCATCTACTGAAACCTGTTCTCTGAAGTGGACACAAACTTCATCATCAACTCCTCTAAATTGGGCTTCTTCTCTTGGTTCTGAAGGAGTTGAGGGAGAACGGTCTGATGTTGGGGCTGCTACTAGTGCAACCTCTGAAATCTTGGTGGACCCTGGCTATTGTTATTTCACTATCCAAAGTTAGGATGGTTTCTCTAGCCTGGGTTGTTTGTGTTTCTGTAGGGGTTATTCTGCTGCTTGGGCGCATTTCCCATATAATCAACCTACTCATGGTCAGCAGAAGAAAATGAAGAAGAAGCAAACATACCTCCTGCATTACAGTTTGCACTACGGCATGGTGGCATCTGAAGTTGGTCGATCTTCTTAGCTAAAAGCTCCACCTGAGCTGCCAAGGCTGATGTAGAATCTACCTGGTTCCCCACTCCCTACTGTCCTGGCCTACTCCTAGAAGACTGACACTAATATGTGTTCATGGTCATCTCCTTAATTAAGTTATAGGCATGCTCTGGTGTCTTACTATTGATGGCCCCACCTACAGCTGCATCCACCATTAGCCTCGTGGTTGAGTTCAAGCCACTGTAAAAAGTCTGCACCTGCATCCATAATGGCAAACTCGGTTTTGGGCAACATCTCAGTAAGTCCTTGTACCTCTCCTACGCATCATAAATGCTCTCATTATCAAACTGCACAAACAAAGAAATATCATTACGCATCTTTACAGTCTTAGTAGGAGGAAAGTACTTATAAAGAAATTTCTCAACCAAAGAATTCCATGTGGTGATGGTGTTAGCTGGTAGGGACTGTAGCCATCTCTTTGCTCTATCCCTCAAGGAAATGGAAACAGCCTAAGCCGAATGGCATCATCGGTAGTCCTATTAATTTTGAAGGTATCACAAATCTCCAAGAAGTTCGTGATATGGGCATTAAGATCTTCACTGGGTAGCCCCCAAACTGTATGCTCTGCTGCACCATCTGAATGACATTTGGCTTAATTTTAAAATTATTCGCTGCAACAGGTGGCCTTAATATACTAGTGTGCGTCCCATCCAAGGAAGACATTGTTGTTGCCGTCTCCTATGTCTACTAGTGTATGGATAAGAATCTCAATTTGCTCCTCCTCCTCTACTTCTAATCACTTCTTTAGCTGCCTGAGGGATCGCTATGGTTCGAGCAAAGGGTCTACTAATGCAGGATTAAAACTCCTGGTCATAAACTACTTGAAATGAACAAGGCAACAACAAACCAAACAAATAAATGAATGAATAAATGAATAAAAAGCAATGATAAAAATAGAAAAGAAAAATGGCTAAAGTAACAAGCAAATTTCAATCTAGTTTTCAAAAAAAGTCCCTAGCAACAATGCCAAAAACTTGATGAGATGCTTATGCAACCACAACTAAGGCAATGAACCTATCAATGCAGCCTATCACAATGGCAAGTATTAAAAATACCGTATCCCTTAAGAAAATGAAATCCTAGAGTTACTACTTCATTCCTTGTTATCTAGCTAAAAATTAATAAAGAAGGTTTCTAAATTTACTAATGACTAAAAGCTAATTTTGACTGTACTGCGATAATGAATGGGCAAAGAGAATAATGAAGACAAGAAATCTAACCTAAAGAGTACCTAGACTAGTTGGCAACCAAAGGATAATAGATTGTTGAGTCCGATTATGCTACCCGTGGATGGGTTCTAAACTAAATTCGGTTTCCCTCTCGAGACAACCCAATTCCTAAACCTAAGAACCTAAAGTTGGAATCTCTTCCTAACAATTGATTATTAAGTTACCCTTAAGCTTTAATCCACCTCTATTAAACTTTGTTAATTCTTAATCCGACAAATTAATTAACCTTATCTCTAAGTGAAAATTGACTTGTTCTTGAAATTAAATTTCAAACAAAATTAAAATTTCTCAATTGCTAAAAGAATTCTATAATAGTAATCAATACATTCAACGTAACAAAATTAGGTCTTTATTATTAATTGCAAAAAGAATACAAGAAAAGAAACTTCAAACAATCTTAATAGTTAAGTACAAAGCCAACATAGCAGGGAACCCCAATATGTTTAATCAATATAGCTACATATGTTTATGTCTAAAAAAGAAATAGGAATTCAATTACAATGAAAGAATAAAGAAATTGAAACATATACACCTTTTTCTAGAATTAGATGAACAGCTCAAAGCCTTGATCTACACTGCAATTGATCTCGGAAATGCCTCTTGATTTGCTCCAAAACTCCTCTTCATTCTTCCATCCACTCCCAAGAGTCACGAATCTGATGTCAAAAGATGGAATCAGTCTCCTGAAAGCCGCCTCGGGATGTCTGAAATGTGTCTAGAAAAAAAACAAGGGAAGATGAAGAGCAAAATCGATGATTCCTTCTCTTTTTCCTCTCGTTCAATTTTATACTGTATGCAAATACGGGCGTGTTCCAATCCCGTGTTCCTCAACATGGGCCATTTCCAAGCCGTGCTGGTCTTCAAATGACAAAATGAACTGAATCGAGCACGAGTGTGTTCTGGCCCGTGTTACCAACACGGGCCGTGCTCTAGGGCATGTTACCCTAAACAACCGTGTTACTTCAAAGTGCTTAAGCTACACGACCTAGAATTTCTAGACGGGCTCAAACACGGGCCGTGTTGACTTTGCAGAAGTCAACCCAAGGTCAAACGCCTCTGATTACATCCATTTTCGCCTGGAATTTATCTAAAATTGCTTGAACAATGATGATAGACCTATAAAATCTCCTAGAATACAAAAGGACACAAAACAAAGTTGATCTTGGAATAACAACACAATAAATGCTAAGAAAATGCACTATAATATGTAAGCAAACATGTGTAACACATCAGCTCTAAACAAGAACTAAGAATAGAGTATAAACTCACAAAATATGTTAATCATTAATCAACCAATGAATTTGAAAATTCATACTAGGCATTGGATTGGTGCCTATGATTGTCGCTTCCACGCGCTTTCACTCAACACTCGTACTTATGCTCCCTAAAAAAATAAAACCATTATATTAGACAAAGATTAGAAAAAGAGGCATAGAACAAACAAACAAAATGAGAAAAATAAGTAAGATTTTGAATCTAATAAGGAAAGAAATCACAAGTGCTTTATTCTCTTCTATACAACTAAGCATAAGGATCAAATCAAATTCATTTAAACACAAGGGCAGATAAAAAACACAAAAGAATGAAAGGACATGAGCGACAAGTTTATTTTCACTAGCGTGAGTGCTCATAAGTTCCAAAGTTCTTGAAAGAACCAATAACTTAATTTCCCACAAGTTATTACACTAAAATAATATGCTAACTTGCCTCAAGTAGCATTAGTTTTATATTTTGAAGCCCTCATTCCATAAGAAAAAGAAACTAGAAGATAAATTTGAATAAATAAATAAAGAAATATGGATAAACTAAAGTCAAATAAAGAACCAGAGAGTAGTTGACTGGGCAACAACTCTCATGATCCCAAATTTCATAAGCCAACTTAACAAAAATAAGGGAAAATTAGCATGGGACTACCTATGCTTGGATTAATTGAAAACAACATGATTTCTCTCTTACAAGCATGGATTTAGATCAAAGAACTAGAGAGTAGTTGACTGGGCAACAACTCTCGTGATCCCAAATTTCATGAGCCAACTTAACAAAAATAAGGGAAAATTAGCATGGGACTACCTACGCTTGGATTAATTGAAAACAACATGATTTCTCCCTTGCACGCGTGGATTTAGATCTCCTGCTTGATTATTTAGGAATCATAAGAATGCAATTGACAAGCTTGACCGGTGGTATTGAGGCGTGACTTGATGATCAAGCAACATGAGATTCAAATCGACACTTATAAGGGAGAAATCATGCTGCTTTTGATTAATACAAGCAGGAATGCACACGTTTTGATGTTTAAGAGGCATTTAATGAAGTAAATTAGGCTAGAGTGTTATTAGGTACGCCCACGTGAAACTAACCTTGTTTCGTTAGGGAATCATTGGAGACAAGCTCCATTAGGGAATCATTGGAGACAAGCTTCATTAGTGGCATTGGAATGTGACTTGATGATCAAGCAAGACGAGATGCAAATCCAAGCGTGCGATGGAGAAATCATGTTATTTTGATTAATCCAAGCGAGAATGCAAATATTTGGATGTTTGGGATGCATATAATGATGTAATTTGTGTACCCACAAGAATTTTCTCTTATTTTTTGTTAAGCTGGCCCATAAAACTTGAGACTACGAGAGTTGTTAGCCAGTCAACTCCTCTCTGATTCTTGATTTGACTTTAGTTTATTCATATTTATTTATTTATTCATATTTATTTAGTTTCCTACCTTGCGGAGAAATAAGTTGATATGGGACCTTCATGAATAAGCTTGAGAACCCCTTTTGAATTGTGGACCCCCAACACATTAACATGAAAACCATAACTTGATTTCCCGCAAGGTAGAAAACTGAAATAATATACTCATTATCATCAAGTATTCAGTTGCATGTGGTTTTTATAGTGCGAAAGCCCTCATTCTATAAGAAGAAGAAATCATTTTTAGTTAATAATCTTCACAATCTTTTGATTGGTTAGATAATAGGAATAGCGTAGTAGCAGTAGTTTCTTAGTTCCCGTGGGATAGGATATTGATACTTGTCAGGCTAGATTACATTCGATAGATGCACTTGCATGTAGATTGCTAGTCATGTTAGCGAACCATCATGAATCAAGGCTACTCCTTAAAGATTTTAGATCCTTTGAAAATTCATCATTCAAATCTTAATGTAATTGTCTTTCCAACTTCTTTGGCTCAGGTTTAGGATTATAAAAAAATTTTGACCGACACTTTTCATAATGATTATCTTTCTTTTGTCCCCATAATCTATCATAAGATTAATAAAGAAGATCTCAACGTCCTCTAGCAAACTCTTCTTGACAAAACATCTCACATAAAACTCTACTATTCTTGTAAAAACTAAATCAATTAATTATCAAACAATCAAAGTTATAACTATTCAATAACCAACGAATCAAATTTAAAACACACACAAGAACCCAAAAACATCAAAATTAACCTAGACTTGATGAACAAGATTAAGCCTCTACATAATGAAAGATACAAAAACAAAGGTAATAAAAGGCTAACTAAGCTTAATAAGTGAAGAAAATAAAATACCTATGATTGTCGGTTCCTAGAGGAATAAGGAATGATGGAGATCCTAATGGTACAAATCCTGAATCTGAATATTTAGGCGTTCCTTGATTCTCGGAAATCCCTTTTTTCTCTATAAGATTCATCCATGATCATTTAAAGAATGATATCAATACTCGTTCAATTGATTTTCTTTCTTCATATTTTTCCAAGCATTGGATCAATGCCTATGATTGTTGATTCCACACGCTTTAACTCAATACTCCAGTTTATGCTCGCCAGCTAAAACTAAACCAACATACAAGACATAGGTTAGAAATAGAAGAACAAAAGAAAATAATAAATGAGAACATAGATAGGATTTCTGATTTGATAAGAAGAAATCATAAGTTCTTTATTCTCTTCCAAGTCGAGCGTAAGGATAAAATTAAATTAATTTAAACACAAATGTAGACAAACAGCACAAAAGAAAGGAAGAACGTGTATAATAAGTTTAAGTTTGCTAGTATGGGTCTTCATAAGTCTGGAAAGTTCTTGAAAGAAGCCGTAACTTAGTTCTTTGCAAGGTAGAAAACTTAAATAATATGCTCACTAGCCTCAAATAATCAATTGCATGCGATATTCATAGTGCGAAAGCCCTCATTCCATAAGAAGAAGAAACTATAAGCTAACTATGAGTACATAAATAAAGAAAGATGAATAAACTAAAGTCAAATCAAGAACGGAGAGGAGTTGACTGGTCATCAACTCTCATAGTCCCAATTTTTATGAGTCAGCTTAACAAAAACAAGGGCAATTTGCGTAGGGCTACCTAATAACAATCCAACCTAAATTACTTTATTATATGCATCCTAAGCATCAAAACGATTGTATTCCTGCTTGTATTACATTTGCATTTATAGAAAACAATATGATTTCTCCCTTATGCACGTGGATTTACGTCTCCTCCTGCTTGATCCCATTTGTTATTAGGTAGAGAGAAATCATGTTGGTTCTGATTAATTCAACTCAGAATGTGTGTTTTGATGTTTGGGATGCTTATAAAGAAGTAATTCAGTCAGGGTGTTATTAGGTAGGCCCTTGTAGAATTTTCCTTATTTTCATTAAGTTGGCTCATAAAATTTAGGACAACGAGAGTTGTTGACTAGTCAACTCCTTTTCGGTTCTTGATTTGACTTTAGTTTATTCATCTTTCTTTATTTATTTATTCATATTTAGCTTCTAATTTCTTCTTCATATGGAATTAAGGCTTTCGCACTATAAATATGAATGCAACCTAGTACTTGAGGATATTGAGCATATTATTTTAGTTTCTACCTTCTAGGAAATCAAGTTATGGGTTTCTTTCACGAACTTTGCGGACATATGAAGACCAGCATTAGTGAACCTAGACTTATCGCTCATGTCCTTCGTTTCTGTTGTGTTCTTTGTCTACCCTTGTATTTAAATTAGTCCAATTTGACCCTTACACTTAGCAATGGAAGAGAGTAAAGAACATGCAATTTTTTTCCTTATCAAATCTGAAATCCAAACTATGTTCTCATTTGTTCGTTTCTTTTATTCGTCTCTTTCTAATCTACATCTTGTATGATGGTTTGGTTTTATTTGGCGAGCATAAACAAAAGTGTTCAGTTAAAGAGCATGGATGTGACAATCATAGGCACCAATCCAATGCTTGGACAAATGCAAAGAAACAAAATTAATTGATCAAGTATTGACATCATTCTTTGAATGATCACTAACGAATCCTTCGGAGGAAAGAGGGAATGCGAAGAATTGAGGTACGATCAAATATTCTGATTTAGGATTTGCACCATTGGGATCTCCATCATTCCTTATTTCTATAGGCATGAGGACTCCTGATGACATAAGGATTGGTATAAGGAATCATGGGAATGCAATTAATAAGCTTAACCACTGGCATTGGGGCTTAACTTGATGATCAAGCATGACGAGACGTAAATCATGTTTTTAATAAATCTAAGCGTAATACAAGCGGAATTCTATCATTTTATTGTTTGTGATGCATAAAATAAAGTAATTTGGGTCGAACTATTATTAGGTAGGCTAACGTGAGTTTACCCTTGTTTTTCTTAAGCTAGATCATAAAATTTGGGACTACGAGAGTCATTGACCAGTCAACTCATCTCTTATTCTTGATTTGATATCATTTTATCCATCTCTCTTTATTTATTTATTCATTTTTAGCTTCTAGTTTCTTCTTTTTTATGGAATGAGGGCATTTGCACTATAAAAACTGCATGTAACTGAATACTTGAAGCTAATGAGCATATTATTTCAGTTTTCTAGCTTGCGGGAAATCAAGTTATCAGTTCTTTCAAGAACTTTGTGGATTTATCAACACTCATGCTAGTGAGCATAGACTTATCCATCATGTGATTCATTTCTTTTGTGTACTTTGTCTACCCTTGTATTTAAATCAATTTGACTTGATCGTTACGCTTAGCCATATGGCAGAAAATAAAGAATTGTGACTTCTTTCCTTATCGGATCCGAAATCCTACTTATGTTCTCATTTTGTTTATCTTTTTTGTGTCTCTCTTTATAATTTTTGTCTAATACGATGGTTTAGATTTATTTAGCGAGCATAAAGAGGAGTCTTGAGTTAAAGCACATGGAAGCGACAATCATAGGCATCGATCCAAGGCTTGGAAAAATGCGAAGAAAGAAAATTAGCTAATAGAGTATTTATATCATTCTTTAATTGATCACAGACGAATCTTTTCAAGGAAATAGGGAACGCTGAGAATCGAGGCACGCCCAAATATTTTGTTAGGATTTTCACCATTGGGATCTCCACCATTCCTTATTCCTTTAGGCATGAGGACTTTTAATGACATAAGGATTCGTATAAGGAATCATGGCAACACAATTGACAAGATTGACCAGTGACATTGGGGCTTAGCTTGATGATCAAGCAGGACGGAATGTAAATCCACGTGTGTAAGGAGAAATTATGTTGTTTTCAATAAATCCAACTGCAATACAAGCCTGAATATGAGTATTTTGATGTTTCAGACGCATATAATAAAGTAATCTATGTCGAAGCGTTATTAGGTAAACCCACGTGAATTTTTCCTTATTTTTGTTAACCTGGCTCATAAAATTTATGACCACGAGAGTTGTTAATCAGTCAACTTCTCTCTTGTTCTTGATTTGACTTCATTTTATTCATCTTTCTTTATTTATTTATTCATCTTTAGCTTCTAATTTCTTCTTCATATGGATTTAGGGCTTTCGCACTATAAATCTGCATGTAACCAGATACGTGAGGATAGTGAGCATATTATTTTAGTTTTCTACTTTGTAGGAAATCAAGTTATAGGTTCTTTTAAGAAATTTACGGACTTATGAATACCTGCACTAGCGAACCTAGACTTATTGCTCACGTCCTTTCTTCCTTTTATGTTCTTTATCTAACCTTGTGCTTAAGTCAACTCGATTTGATCCTTATGCTTAGACATGGAAGAGAATAAACACTTGCTATTTCTTTCCTTATCGAATCCAAAATCCAAACTATGTTCTCATCTATTCATTTCTTTTGTTTGTCTCTTTCTAATTTATGTCTTTTATGATGGTTCTGGTTTTATTTGGGGAGCATAAACACGAGCGTTGAGTGAAAGCTCATGGAACCAGCAATCATAGGCACCGATCCAATGCTTCAATGAATGTGAAGAAAAAATATTAGTTGATCGTGTATTGATATCATTCTTCAAATGATCACAAAGGAATCTTTTGGAGGAATGAGGAAACGATAAGAATCGAGGCATGCTGGTTCTGGATTTGCACCATTAGGATCACCATCCTTCCTTGTTCCTCTAGGCGCGAGGGCTCTTCATGACACAAGTTTTAGCGTAAGGAATCATGGGAACACAATTGACTTGACCGATGACATTGGGGCTTAGCTTGATGATCAAGCAGGATGAGATGTAAATCCACGCGCATGAGGGAGAAATCATGTTTTCGATCAACCCGTGCATAATACAATCAGGAATGTGAGTGTTTTGATGTTTGGGATGCATATAATGAAGTAATTTGGGTCAGAGGGTATTAGGTAGGCCCATACAAACTTTCCCTTATTTTCATTAACTGGCTCATAAAATTTAGGACTATAAGAGTTGTTGCCCAGTCAACTCTTCTCCGTTCTTGATTTGACTTTAGTTTATTCATGTTCTTTGTTTATTTATTCATATTTAGCTTCTAGTGTCTTCTTTTTATGGAATAAGGGCTTTTGCATTATAAAAACCACATGCAACTGAATACTTGAGGCTAATGAGCATATTATATCAATTTTCCACCTTGTGGGAAATCAAGTTATGGGTTCTTTCAAGAACTTTATGGACTTATCAACACTCGTCCTAGTAAGCATACACTTATCCTTTACGTCCTTCCTTTTTTTATGTTCTTTGTCTATCCTTGTGTTTAAATCAATTCAATTTGATCCTTATGCTTAGCTATATGGAACAGAACAAAGAACTTGTAATTTCTTGCCTTATCGTATCTGAAATCCTACCTATGTTCTCATTTTGTTTTTCTTTTATGTCCTTCTCTCTAATCTTTATCTAATAAGATGGTTTGGTTTTTTATTTTAGGAGCATAAAAATGAGTGTTGAGTGAAAGCGTGTGGAAGCAACAATCATAGGCACCAATCCAAGGCTTGGACAAATGCAAAAAAAGAAAATTAGTTGATCGAGTATTGATATCATTCTTCAAATGATCCCAGATGAATCTTTTAAAGGAAAGAGGGAATGCCGAGAATCGAGGCACACTCAAATATTTTGATTCAGGATTTGCACCATTAGGATCTCCATCATTCCTTGTTTCTCTAGGCACGAGGACTCCTGATGACACAAGGATTGGCATAAGCAATCATGGTATTGTAGTTGATAAGCTTGAGGAGTGGCATTAGGGCTTAGCTTGCTGATCAAGCAAGAAGAAACATAAATCCACGTGTGTAAGGGAGAAATCATGTTGTTTTCATTAAATCAAAGCATAATACTAGCAAAAATGTGAGCATTTTGATGTTTGGGACACAGAATGAAGTAATTCGGGTTGGACTGTTATAGGTAGGCCCATGAGTTTGGGACGCATATTTTTGTTAAGTTGGCTCATAAAATTTGGGACTACGAGAGTTGTTAAGCAGTTAACTCCTATCTCGTTCTTGATATTAGGAGTGTAAATGACATCAAGAATTCAAGTGACATGGAAATCCTAATCTAACTAGGATTCAAACAATCAAAAATCACAATCAAAGGGTCTTTAGAAGGGTTGAAATGGGGCTTAGGTATAAGTATGGAAATTTAGGAGTGAGGTGTTAATAATTTTTGGACATTTTGCAATGCCTTCCCCCAATGTCAGCTCAAAAAGGACTAAATGCCAAACAAAGGTAATTAAATTCACCAAAGTTCCAAAATCTCTAAAACAAGATGCTCAGAAGGTGAAGAATGAATGAATACTCAATAAAGTACTTTTTTTAAGCAATAGATTTTTATTTTGGATTAAAGGGAGCATCTAAACTAAATTTTTAAGCGACTTAGTGAATTCAAAGTACTCATAAAACTGACATTTTATCCAACAACTCAATGAACACATTATGAAAATTCTAGAAATAGAGTAGGGATCAACCGATGAAAGGCTTAACAAAGTGTGATGATAAAATAAAAATGATAAAAATGAAGAAAGTGAATAGGCTCAAACTTGGCTACAAGGGTGAATCCTGAGTGCTCTTATCATTTCATAACATTTGATTGTTCATGCGACCTCAACAAGCATTAATGAGCAAGTTCTAGAAATAAGAAGAGTACAATGCACACTCAAACAAGGAAAAAGGATTATTTATGATGTATGCTCAATTAAGTTCAAAAACTCACAATTTAAGTGTGTACATTTGCATAAGGTGTCTAAATACCGTCAATCAAATCATCATTTAATTAATTCATATATAAAACACAACAACTAATCAAATTCAAAGTAACTGACTTAAAAAATGGTAAAGTAACACTGGTTTAACCCAGCCACTATGACAAACTAAAAATTGCTTAATAATATTCGAAAAGCAACAAACAACAAGGATGAAAAATCTCATGTTCAAAATCATAACTATCAATCTTTCAAAGATAAACAAAAAGCTAACATCATCAATAATATAGTATAACAATCAGAAAATATAAGAAAAAGAAAAGCCAAAACAACGGCTTACCCACCCCACACTTGAAGGACAGACTATCCGTGGTGTATAAAAGAGTTGGAAAGCAACATATTAAGTACACAAAAAAGGAAAAGAGATACTACCCTACTCATCCTGCCGGGTTGGTGATGGTGGCGAAGGTGGTAGAGGTGTGGCTATTGGAGGAGGTGCATCATCGGCTGTTGGAGGTGGAAAATATTTGCCAAAATCAGCAAAGTCAAAATCGTCCATCCTATTCTGCTGCAAGGCTACTTCTATCATGTCTCCCTAGGCCAACTGCCTATGTAGCAAATCTAGAATCTACCTCTACCTAGCATCAAACCTGTCGAACCTATCTGTGTGCTATTGCCGTATGTCGGTGATCCGATCAAATCTCACAGTTAGCTCATCAATCTATACACTAGATAGCCGAGGAGCTGATGAGGATGAAGGTTGGGAGGAGCCAGGAATATCTGCAGGTCTTGGGTGCTCCCTCTGCTCCTCTTGAGCTGCCCAGGGCTATCAACCGAATAAGTATGTACTCCGACCCTAGAGGCTCTGTCCTCCGGGTGATCATCCTCATATGCTGCATAGTGGAGGGGCCAGCAGGGGTCATCTCAAACATAAGCGTCAACTCATCCAGCAGAGCTCTGTCTAGTAGCTCCATCCTCCTAACAAACCTAGTCACATAAGGTCCAAAACAGATCCAAGTCTTCTTCGGGTCCCCAGTAACAGTCTTGCACTGCTAGGCTAACACATACCCCATGTGCACCCTCCTTCTCTCATGCAGGGCCCATAAATAGAATACATTAGGCTAGGTGACCACTCAAAAACTGTCCCCTCGCCCTGTCAATGTATATACTAGCGGGCAGTGAAGATAGCACAGGCTATCAGAGAGGCTGGATGCCTTGGACTTGGTCAAGTAGGAAGGCTCATCCCCCTCTAAGATGGTCTCCCAAGCCTTGTCAAAAGAAACTCTCGGATTCTATAAGGAACCTTTAAAATCATCTAACTCTATGGTCGCTTGGTCATAGAGGTCAAGTGCAATACCAAACTGGGGAATACTCATCATGCAAGTCTGCCCCCCTAACCGAAATGAAATGGCTTTTGGCTGCAACCAGTCCCTGATTTGTGTCTGAAGGAAGAAAGTAGAGGCGAACTCAAGTGTCAGCTCCCTATAAGTAGGCTCCACAATGCCGAAGAAGGCCTCAAAAGATGGAGTCTGAAGTAACTCTCAAACCTCAGTAGCTAGGCCAATAGTCTCCAATGCGCGATTGATGCATCTCCCATCCTAGCACTGTCGCATTTCGGTAACAAGCCTCGTGAGTGGGGCTCTAAAACTGTAAAATTTTATGTCGTGAGGGAGTTGGAGGTGGAGGTGGAGCTCTAAGGGTCGGTGGTCGAGGTGCAAGTGCTCGAGGTGCAGGTGCAGGTGTAGGTGGGTCAGTCGGGTCTGAATGCCTTCTCTTGGAGACACCCACCTTCCAGGGTCTCTCACGCCGCTCAACCATAGTTCCTGCATGAAAATTAAAACTCTTGCCAAAACAGTAATTCTTGCACAAAAGAGACAATAATTCCAATAACATAAACAATTTAATAGCAACACAACAACAATTTAATATATTTTCAGCACACTTGCATTAGTTAATTTCCAATTCAGCAGCATAATGGCTAATTCACCAAACTAGCGCACAATTCAACAAGTTCAAATATCACAACAGCGGTAATCAGGCAATTCCAATGCAGAATAAAAGAAATAAAAAATATAAACAATAGTAACTAATAAAGCAAATTAAACAATAACATCAAATCAACATTAAAAGAAAAACAAGAAATTGAACGAAGCAATAAATAAAATGCAACAAAAATGAAAAATTTAACGAAATAACAAAATTAATAAAGAGATTAATGAAAATAAGAAAAAATATCAAAAAATTTAGAAATAATTGACTAAATTAAAGAAAAGAGTAAAATCACATACCAAAATGGAGTATTGAACAAAGTTAAGGAAGAAACTTACTTGATTCGCTGGAAAAACACTTAAATATTGAAGGAAAAGAGGGAGAGGATATTGATCTATACGTGCGAAGAGAGAGGAGAGCAAAAATTTTGCTACCTGTAATATGGCACGGCTTATATAGACGCTAAGGCTAGCACGCCTGTGTGACCAGCACGGCTAGTCTCCCAGCACATGTTAGCCGAGGAAAACGTGTTGAAGTCCATTTTTTCTACCAACACGGTTGTGTGTCCTAAACACGGGTGTGTTATCTTACACAGTCATGTCCACAACATTTGTTATTCTCGAAAGACGTGCTGAATTCCCATTTCAGCTCAACACGATTTATGTGTCCTCAACACAGACGAATTTTCTGACACGGTCATGTCCATAAACCGTGTTACTCTCGGAAGACGTGCTGAAATTACATGTTTCTCTCAACACACTTCCCAAAAACATGGCATATAAAACTACATGTTAAACCTCCAAGACCGTGCTGAAACTCAAAATTCATTTCAGGAACTTTTTCACATGCAATTTCCTGCAATTTTCAACAGTCAAATGTTCAAGTTACCTTCCACATATTTCTAAACACGCAAATGGCATATGAAACTTAAAAAAATTAAATGAAAATGAAGACTAAACTAGAAAAAAATAATGTTCTAAAACTAATGATTAAAATGTTTTAAAAAATATAAAATAAAAATTCTGGTGCCTGCCAAAAGCGCTTCTTTTTTTTCCCCGACTCATAATGCTTGAGCTACTCTTATTGATTCAATACAAGGTTGACTCGCTCCTCGAGCTCCAGTGAGTCACCATAGTAATGCTTCAACCTATGCCCATTGACCTTGAAGTTTCCCTTCTCTAGGATGGTGCAATTCCACTATGCCATACGGGAAAAATTATTAGACAATGAGCGGTCCTGACCAATGGCTCTTTAGCTTCTCATGAAAGAGCCAAAGTCGTTAATTATACAATCACGAGTAGAGATGTTACCTGATCTTTGGCATGCATCACAAAACTGGACAAATGCTCTAGCATCCCTAAAGATCGTCGGCCAGAGTCCAACACCTTCCTAGCTGTGTGATTTGCAACTTGATGACCTCCCGTTGGTCCTTCATGGCAATGCCTTAAAATCTGGAGGATCTCCTCCCTATGTACACATCGCCTAATAACTCGATATGCACAAACTCTAAGCAAGAAATGGTCCTCCCAAATGTAGTATTTCAATTTAGAAAAGAATTTCTTCTTTTGCTGAAATGTCATACCCTTTGGAAGGACTTTAGCAACCAAATAGTTTGCAGAATCAAAAAACCAAGGGATATTAGAATTAACCTGAACTGAGCATAGAAATTCATCCGAAAAATTGTCATCAATCGCACTCTCATCAAGTGCCTCCAAAGTCAGGTTTTCTAGGTTAGAAAGGTGGTCTGCTGCTAAGTTCTCAGTACCTTTCTTATCCTTGATCTTAATTTCGAACTCCTGCAACAACGACATCCAACGAATAAGTCTAGGCTTTGCATCATTCTTGCTAAACAAGTACCTAAGTGCAGAATGGTCCGCTCGCCATAAGCTTGCTCATAAATCATATCTTCGGTACTGTCAATAAGTAAATACGAAAATCAAAGGGTCTTTACTAAGGTTGTAATGGGGCTAAAGTAAAGGTACGGAGATTTGGGAAAAAAGTGTGAAAATTCTGGAATTCGTGCGATAAACAACCATATATGCTCAAAGGATTAAATGCTTAACAATACAAGAGGAATTATTCACTAAAATTCTCACCTCGTAGAATAACACTCGAAAATGCTCTAAATCCAATAAAGAGATAAATAATGAGATAAATGTAAAGAATGGAATAATTGACGTGTATAGGTGTAAATTATGAAGAAAAGGTTAAGGCTCAAAACTGACTAATGGAAACATAAAGAGGTAGGCTTTTGGCCAAATGTGGTGAATCCTAAATTGCCCAAATCATCTCATGTTATTCACAATATTCATGTAACTTCAACAAGCATTACAAAGCAAGTTCTAGAAGCAAAGTTAAGTACGATGCAAACTCAAACAAGAAATATAAAGAGCATAAATATAATGAATGCTCAACAGGCTCAAAATCTCACTTTGAGGTGTGGTATTAGGTACAATTAGTTCGCAGCATCATTAATTGAATCATTACTCAAGAAACACATGCATACGACATTATCAACATTCTAAGTTCAAATTTGACAATTTGAAAAACAACTAAATAACACCAGTTTAACCCGGCAGGGCAGATGTGTAACACACTATCAATTGCTTTCCAAGGACAATGAACAACAAAGAAAAGTATCTACAATTCTATAAATCAAGTCATCAATCAGCTCAAGAATAGCATACTTAATGCATAAAGACACAGTGTCCTAACATCCCCTAAAAATACACAACAACTAGCGATAGCAATTTTAGATATATCTAAAAACCATTGGAGAGAGAAAGATTATAAGGTTTACCCACAATCACTCCACACTTGAAGAACACACTGTTCTCCGTGTAAAATATTATGGATACCCCGCATGGGATGCTCAACTGAGAGAAACAAAGGCAATATAATCAAAATGCATGACATGTAAAAAAATAAAGTAAATAAATGCAGAAAAAAAAGATCTAGGGGACTGCCCTGATCATCCGCCCTGGTGTAGTGGAAATTCAGTGCATCCTCCGTAGAAGCTGAAAATAAAAAATCAAAACTGAAAATAAAAATTAAATAAAATATGAGAACTAAAACTAATAAAATGTTTCAAAACGAAAGGTTAGAATATTAAAATGAAAATTAAAATTTGGGTGCCTCCCAAAAGCGCTTCTTTTTGATTGGATGAGTCTTCTTAGCTGGACTCATGGTGAAAAGCAAACGGGTGTGATCGACGACCATCCATCCTTCTTCCAAGCAAATGGCTTTAAGTATCCGCTTAGAGGGATAATTGTCAATTAACTCTTCCCGATTGTCAAGCAAGCTACCAGTATGATGGGTAAAACTCGCTCCTTATATTGTTAGACGTAGTCATGATGCTCTAGGGGCTCTTCTAATTTGAAAGCTGAAGTTTCACCAATTTGAAGGATCAACGGTTGAGCAACTTCTTCAGGAATGTCAATGGTTTTCTGCAGCCCTTGGCTTGGTTCACTTGCTAGAAGAAATTCAAGCTGCTCCAAGACTTCTTCGTTGGATAACTCATTCTCATCTTCCATCATTGAAGGGACAGTGGAAAATCCACCAAAAAATCTTGTAGCTGCAACTCAGCATCATCAACTATACATTCCTGTTGGTAGTTTTTCAGAGGAATCATGTTTGCCTCTTCCTTTTCTGGTTCTATCTCCATGTTCAAGGAGTCCTCCTGCACATAAGCATCATCGTCAAACATGTAGACAAACCAGAAAAATTTTCACCTGAACGCAAAGTGACGACGCTCAAATGTTCCTCGGATTCAGTAGTGTTTGATTGAGTTCCAAATTGTTCTGCAGCTAGTAACTTAAAGATCAAGCCTATTTGATACTCTATGTTCTCAATCGAGGCTTGTTGACTTTCAAGTACCCTCTCTGTTTGTTGGAATCTATCCTTAAGACTTGTAAAGAACCTCATCATTAGCTCCTCTGAAACTAACTCTTCATCTTGAGTTGAAGGTGCAAGACTAGGCTGCTGATGTAGTTGCGGAAATCCTGGTGGTTCTTGGGCATCTAAGCTCCATCCAAAGGGTGAATGAGTGCTCCACTCTTGATTGTAGGTGCTTTCATATAAGTTATTTAGCCAACTTCCCGTATAATTCACCTGTTCAAAGTTATAAGAACAATGAGCAAAATCACTGCACAATGGGCAAGCATTACTCAAATGTAAACCACATCAAATTTCACAAAAATCTTGAGATGAAAGGATAGGAGTGGAGAGTTGATCGGTAGCCCTACAAAACGATTCGAGTCGAGCTGCTAAGGCTGCATGAGTGTCCCAATTCTTAGCACTCCCTTGGTTCCTGATCCCATTCTCCAACGCGTCATACAAAGAGTTTGAATTTAGCATTGAACCTCCTTATCATTCACTACCTGAATCATAAACTTAAAATAAATAAATATGTACCTATAAAATAAATAAATAAATAAAAATAAAAACAATAAAAAATGGCTAAAGTAACAAATAGCAAATTTCACTCTAGTTATCAAACATTCCCGCAACAGTTGCAAAACTTGATAGGCTATTTATGGTAGCTACAATCTAAGGCAGTGAACCTATCGATGCAGTTTAGCACTAATGGCGAGTATTGATAGGCATCATACTACACATGTTTTCATGCCCAATTGTTTACATTTTTGTGCATGATTATCTCGTTTTATGCTAGAATCACCTGTCTTTTGTTTCCTTTCTTGTTTTAAGTCATTTTCGAAGGACACTATCAATAATCGAGGGAAATACGCATGATGACGGACCAAAATCCATCAAATTAGATGAAGACTAGCACCCCGAGCGTTGAGCACGGCATGGACTCCGGCCGTGCTGAATTGCCAACTAGCTGCTTTCCAAGAGTGCCTTTTGGCACGGTTTAAATATACCACGGCCTGGAAGAGGTCAACACAATGGGACCCTTAGGTTCAGCAAGGCCTAGACTCCGCCCGTGCTGACCAGCACAGGCTTGACCACGGCCGTGCTGAGGAGACTATATGGGCAAAAGTTCGATTTGGTGAGTGGAGGCTCGATTTTCTCTAGCCTAATTCCAAAATACACTCAATTCACTTATTTTCTTGACCTCAATTGTCGACCTTCGGAGATCAAATTCATCAATTGAGGGAGGATTACACTTGTTTTCAACATTGCTTTGAAGATCAAAACAACATTTGGGAGCATTCAAGAGGCAAATTAGGGTTTGATATTTGGGATTGGAAAATTAGGGTTTCTCATCCAACTTGAAAGAGAAGGGTGTACATGCCTTCAATTTTCTTTTCCTTATTTTGCTTTAACTATGAACATGAGTAGCTAGATCTTTTGAACCCATTGGGGTCTTTATTGTGATGGATTGTACTTAGTTGTTAATTTGTAATTGCCATTCTTATAATCTTTTTGCTATTTAGTAATCAAGTTTGATTCAATTAATTTGAGACGTTGAATTAATTATCTTTTGGGTTGTTTCTTGACATTGAGAAGTGCTTGTTACAACTCATTGGGGTCTTTTGGTCGTGCCCCCACCGGTGCTGAGCCACGACGGACCGTCCTGGAGGCCGTGATAGCCTCAGAAACTGTGCCCAAAATGCCATTTTGAGGATCAAAGGCTAGTGGTTGGTCATGGCCATAATCAAAGCCGTGCTAATCCGCACGGCCTTGACCTAGGCTATGCTTAATGTTTCACATGCGAGCCCTTGTCCAATTTTGATGAATTCCCTTTTTTTTCGCATGTATTGATCTATAATTGCTAAAAAAATACACAATGATATGCAAGCAAATATGTGTAAAACAATGCACATCAATTATCGCTTCCATGTGATTTAACTTAACACTCCTATTGATGCTCGCCAAATAAAACCAAATCGTCATATAAGACATCAATTAGAAAGAGACGAACAAAAGAGAATATAAGTAGGATTTTGGATCCGATAAGGAAAGAAATCATAAGTTATTTATTCTTTTCCATGTTATTAAGCGTAAGGAACAAATCGAGTTGATTTAAACATAAGAGTAGACAAATAACACAAAAGAAAGGAAGGACCTAAGCAATAAGTCTAGGTTCGCTAGTGCGGGTCTTCATAAGTCCGCAAGGTTCTTGAAAGAACCCATAACTTAATTCTTTGTAAGGTAGAAAACTGAAATAATATTCTCATTAGCCTCAAA
The DNA here is from genome assembly GCF_019578655.1 of Ricinus communis. Taxonomy (NCBI): domain Eukaryota; kingdom Viridiplantae; phylum Streptophyta; class Magnoliopsida; order Malpighiales; family Euphorbiaceae; genus Ricinus; species Ricinus communis. The sequence goes on along the minus strand of NW_025963470.1, from coordinate 11,397 downwards.
TATTCGATTGCGTGTTGTTTTCATAATGTGAAAGCCCTCATTCCATAAATAGAAGAAACTAAAAGCTAAATATGAGTAAATAAATAAAGAAAGATGAATAAACTAAAGTCAAATCAAGAACCAGAGGGGAGTTGACTGGTCAATAACTCTCGTAGTCCTAAATTTTTTGAGCCAGCTTAACGAAAATGAGGGAAGATTCGCATTGATTGATTAATGATTAATATATTTTATGAGTTAATACTCTATTCTTAGTTCTTGTTTAGAGCTAATTCGAACTTATCAAGCAATTCATTATTTATGGCATTCAAATCTGACTTATGAATTTAGAATCCACACTAAATTGTGGCATCTTCTACTGATGTGCGTAAAATAAACACATCAAAGCTGTTTTATGGACATTTGGATGTGAATTGGTCCCAACACTCACCCTATGTGTTAGTTTGTGTGCATTAGGTTCAAAAGAAGTCAAAGAATGATAAAAGGAAGAATTGGAGCATAATTGGATGTCAAAGTTGCCGAAACAAGCTAAGTACGAGCATGAGGAAGCTGAACATGGCCATGTTGGTTTCAACACTGGCTGTGTTCCCAACACGGGCACCAACACAGCCGTTTTGGGTGCATTAGACATCAAAGAAGTGGAGGCATTCGGGAGCACGACCACAGAGAGTAACACGGCCAGGAACACCAAACCGTGTTCCCAACACGGCCAGGAACACCAAACCGTGTTCCAAACACGGCCAGGAACACAGCCATGTTCGCGGTGACAGGACGAATTAATTAAAAGAAAGAGCAAGAGGAAAGAAAAAAGAGTGGGGGAGAACGTCCCAAACCCTAATTTTTCTCTCTAAGGTTTTTCTAAGTTGGAACCAAGGAAAAAGGAGACTTAGACAAAGGTTTAAATCGGATTCCCTTCAAAGATTGAAGATTGGGCGAGGTTCGTTGATTGGTTTCAATTTGAGTAAGAGGAACAAGAATTGATTCAATTCGAGCAAGAGGAATTGGGACTGTTTACTCTCATCCAAGGGTGTAATCGGGTTTCTCTACCTTTACTCATTGTTGTAATTGAATTCTTGTAGGTTTTGATAATGAACATGTTTAGCTAAATTGATTAAATCCATTGGGATTTCTTTACTATGTTGGCTTAATGTTATATTATTGGATTGTTTGAGTTAGTTTTGTATTCTTCTTGCTTTCAGTATTAATAAGATAATGCATTATTCATGAGACGTTGTGAATTGTGTGTTTAGATTGCTTTGTGTGATTGAGAAGTCCATTTGGCAATTGGACTTTTGAATAGCAAGAACTGGTTAATAATCACTTAGAGATAAGGATAATTAACTAGCCGGATTAAGAATTAACAGAGGTTAATAGAGGCGGATTAAAGCTTAATGCTAATTTAAGAATCAATCGTTAGGAAGAGATTCCAACTTTAGGTTATTAGGTTTAGGAATTCGGTTATCTCGAGAGAGAAACCGAATTCGGTTAAGAATTCATCCATGGGTAGCATAATTAGACTCACCAATCCTTCATCTTTTGTTTGATTGCCAACTAGTTTAGGTTCCCTTTGGGTTTGCTTTCTTGTCTTAGTTATTTTATTTATCAATTACTCCTACATCTCCCTTAGAACTTAGATTTTAGCTATTAGTTAGTTTAGAAATTATTCATCACTAATTTTAGGTTAATATAAGAAAGAACAAAGGAGTAACTCTAGGCTTTCACTTTCCCGAGGAATACGACCTTGATACTCGCCATTAGTGCTAGACTGCATCGATAGGTACACTACCTTAGATTGTAGCTAACATAAGTAGCACACATCATCTACCTTTAATATTTTAGGTTTGATTATTTAATATACTTGAAGGGTCTAAGGTTTCCATTGATCTAGTTCTAAATAGATCCTGGATAATGAAATCATACTTGCTTATGGGTTTAATCCTCTCATATAGTTTAGGTTTCATGTTCTTATTTGAATGCAAATCTTACTTATCAAGGAGTTGATCTATCCTCGTGGCATACTTGGAATTGGGGTTTAAGGGACTTAGTTTTCCTTAAATTCATTAGTGGTCTTTGATCCCGCATTAAAATAGATCCAATTCCTATACCACTAGTATCACATTCAATTTTAAAGGTCTTATCAAAGTTAGGTAAAGCAAGCAAAGGTGCATTACATAATTTATCGTTAAGTTCATCAAATGCATGTTCCTGTGCCTCACCCCACACAAGTCCAATATTTTTCTTAACTAACTCATTTAATGGTGCAGCTATAGTACTGAAATCCTTAATCAATCTCCTATAGAAGCCCGTAAGTCCATGAAACCTTCTTACCTCACTAGCATTCCTAGGTGTCGACCAATCTCTTATAGCTTTTAACTTGTCCTCATCAGCCTCAACACCTTGACTAGATACTACAAAACCTAAAAAGATAACCTTCTCGATGCAAAAACTACACTTCTTAAGGTTAGCATACAACTTTTCTTTCCTAATAATACCTAAAATTAAACGCACATGCATAACATGTTCATCTAAAGATCTAAAATAAAATAAAATGTCATCAAAATAAACAACTACAAATTTACCAAAGTATTCATGCAAAACATGATTCATCAATCTCATGAAAGTACTAGTGCATTAGTAAGACCAAAAGGCATAACAAGCCACTCATACAAGCCATATTTAGTATTAAATATTGTTTTCCATTCATCCCCAACATTCATGCGAATTTGATAATAACCAGATTTCAAGTCAGTCTTAGTAAACAAATAAGAACCATATAATTCATCAAGCATATAATCTAATCTAGGAATAGGATGATGATACTTTACAATGATCTTGTTGATGGCTCTACAATCCATATACATCCTCAATGATCCGTCTTTTTTTGGCATAAGAATAACAGGTACGGAACAAGGACTCAAACTTTCTCTTACATACCCCTTATAGTTGTTGCAGCCGCTGAAGCAGTTATTAGAACAGCTATCGTTTCGTCAATTTATCGTAACAGAAAATCAATCCATATCAATCAATCGAATTTGTTGAATAAGTAGGATTAATCATATAGAATATAATTTTCATTTTCATTAATTCAAGTTAGCATGTATAATACGTAACTTATCCGATCATGTTTGCGAAAACGTACGAAATTAAAGTATCCTAGCCCTATCTCACAAGTCGATCCAGAATTCAATAGAAAAATTTTGATAAATCATTGATTCGTATGGTGTCTAAATATATGATGATTCATTTAGAAATTTACTAGATTGAAATTTTATGATGTTAAAAAATTTAGAAATCCAATTTCGCATTCAGTAAAGATTTATGATACATGTATACGGTGTACTCAATTTATCCGAGCCTGCCCCATAGATGTATTAGAAATGATACCTTGGGATGCGTGTAAATCTAAGCAAATCGCTTCTGCTCCAAGCATAGAACACTGTGTTGGTTGTAAGAGATGTGAATCCGCCTGTCCAACAGATTTCTTGAGTGTTCGAGTTTATTTATGGCATGAAACAACCCGAAGCATGGGTCTAGCTTATTGATACTTATCAGAAAAATCCACTTGAATGCATTTGATTTTTTGTTTACCGACAAAAACCCGTACTAGAAAAACAAAAAATACAAAATATATATATATATATATATATATTTATATATATTGTGTTTTCGAGTATGGGTTTTTCTAGTCCAAATGTATCTTCCTCTCTATGTATAGTTACCGGATGCCGTAGGAGGGCCTACTCCTATTTCAGCTCTAATACATGCTGCTACTATGGTAGCGGCAAAATTTTTCTTGTAGCTCGACTTTTTCCTCTTTTTGTAGTCGTACCTTACATAATGAATCTAATAGCTTTGATAGGTATAATAATAGTATTTTTAGGAGCTACTTTAGCTCTTGCTCAAAAAGATATTAAGAGAAGTTTAGCCTATTCTACAATGTCTCAATTAGGTTATATGATGTTAGCTCTAGGTATGGGGTCTTATCGAGTCGCTTTATTTCATTTGATTACTCATGCCTATTCGAAAGCATTATTTTATTTAGGATCTGGATCCATTATTCATTCAATGGAAGCTATTGTTGGTTATTCTCCAAATAAGAGTCAAAATATGATTCTTATGGGTGGTTTAACAAAACATATTCCAATTATAAAAACTGCTTTTTTTTAAGAACACTTTCTCTTTGTGGTATTCCACCCTTCGCCTGTTTTTGGTCCAAAGATGAAATTCGTAATGATAGTTGGTTGTATTCACCGGTTTTCACAATAATAGCTTGTTTAACGGCTGGATTAATTGCATTTTATATGTTTCGGGTTTATTTACTTACTTTTGAAGGACATTTAAATGTTCATTTAAAAAATTACAGTGGTAAAAAAGATAGTTCATTTTATTCAATATCTTTATGGGGTAAAGAAGGATAAAAAATGCTTAACAAAAGTTTGGGTTTATTACCTTTCTTAACAATGAATAATAACGAAAGGGCTTCTTTTTCTTTTTGGAAGAACACATATCAAATTGATGGTAATGTAAGAAAGATGATGTGGCCTTATATTACTATTAAAATTTTTAACACTAAAAGGATTTCTGCCTATCCTCATGAATCGGATAATACTATGTTATTTGCTATGCTTGTCTTGGTACTATTTACTTTCTTTATTGGAGCCATATGAATTCCTTTCAATCAAAAAGGAAAGAAGGTGAATATATTGTCAAAACTGTTAACTCCGTCTTTAAACATTTTGCATCAAAATTCAAAGAATTATGTGGATTGGTATGAATTTGTAACAAATGCAATTTTTTCAGTCAGTATAGCTTTTTTCAGAATATTTATAGCGTCCTCTTTATATAAGCATGTTTATTCATCGTTACAAAATTTGAATTTCTTTAATTCGCTCGCTAAAAAAGGTTATAAGAGAATTCTTTGGGACAAAATAATAAACGTTATATATAACTGGTCCTATAATCGAGGTTACATAGATGCTTTTTATGAAATATCTTTTATTGGAGGTATAGGAAAATTACCTGAATTAATTCATTTTTTTGATAAATGAATAATTGATGGAATTACCAATGGAATGGGTGTTACTAGTTTCTTTGTAGGAGAGGGTATAAAATATGTAGGAAGCGGTCGCATATCTTCTTATCTCTTATTATATTAATTTTATGCTTTAATCTTTTTATTAACTTATTCTTTTTACAATTTGTAAAAAAAATTCAATTTTATTTACAAATTCTAAAACTTTATTTTAAATTTTATTAATTTTAATATAATTGAATATAATATTATAATATTAAATTATATTAAAATTTTAATATTCAATTATATTAAAATAAAATAAAAAATAAATAAAAATATTCAATTATATTATAATTATATATATTTTAATTATAAAATAAAATATTCAATTATATAATTAGTTTTTTAGAATTATTTAATTTAGTAATTCAGAATTATTTTTTAGAATTATTTAGCATAGAATATAATTCTAATTTCTAATTTTAATTATTTAATATAATTTTTAATTTAATATTTATTAAATAATAAAATTTAAATAAAACATCATTATTTACGTATATTTATTATACATATATTTATTATTTAAATTATTTAAATAAATTGAATTTATTATTTACATTTAACATTTATATAGATTCTCAAACTGATCATTTTTTATATATCGTAATGGACGATTCTAACATTTCGAGTCAAAAAGAATAGTTAAAAGAAGTTTTTCAAACCAGAGAAGATTTTTCTTTTATTTTCTATCAATATTTCTAACTTCGAATTTTCTTGATTCCCATCCAGATAAAAAGTTTCATAAAGTGGTCTATTTTTATAGTATGTCTCGTTAAAGTGAAAATGGAATTCATCCTTTGCTTTTTCCTTTCCATTCACTTGGATCTCTTCCGTTTCATCGATTTTGTCCCGATCCTCCTTTTCTTCAAAAAAAAGGGAAGAAGAAGGATCTTGTTCAGTGGATCCCTGTTTAGTCCCCTTCGTTTTGGAAGTTGTTTCTATTTCAACATATGTTTCTTCCTCACTTTCCTCCCTATTTTCTGTTTCTGAGATTTCTTTCAGTTTCTTAGTAAAAATGGGTGACAGTATTTTGCCTAAAGAGTAGACACAGGTAATAAATAAGAGAATTCTAAAGATTCGAGCTATAGAATTTCTCAATTCTGACATAAGGTACTTATTAAATCAAAAAAGTACATTAGATCTAGTAAAATTATTATTTTTATATCCATACTAATATCAATCCAACCTATTTCATGAATAAAATATGACCAATTAACCAACCAACAAAACTACTTGTTACAAAGAACATGTTGTTGTCGCATCGAAACATATAAATATTGACTAATCTGACTAACAATGGACTTGGTAATATGAAATGGTTGAATAATTAAAAAATGAGATTACTCAAGAATACAAATTGAATGCTAAGATTACACATTGAATTTATGGTAGTAGCTCCATAATCAAAAAAGTGTTTGTGATTGTTCTAGAAGAAATGAAACAAAAGATAGGGCAGAGCTAGGACAATTATTGTATGAGGTCTACCCAATGCTAGATGTAGAGGCGCATATAATAGATCAATATAAACATCATGAGTTGTCCCGTAATAAAACTTGTTGTTGCTGATACCATCTTCTCAGTTCCTTCTTCTATAATCCGAGCTCGGAGAAGGAAGAGATAAGAGGGCCCCATGGAGAATGTGGTAAGAAATCCATAATAGAGTCCGACCACAACGACCAAATTGATTATCTTCATGCATAAGGATACTAGATTACCTAGTATAAAAGATTTAAAAATCATCACAAACCTCCCTTTTCTTTTCTATTGCAATTTCTAGATTATTATATGATGATTTTTAAACTTTACATATATTTATAGAAATAGAATATAGAAATAGAAAGAGATAGACTAGAAACGACATCTTTATGTCAATGACACTGATGTGCATAGTTTTACACATATTTGCTTGCATATTATTGCGTATTTTCTTAGCAACTATTGTGCTTTTATTCCAAGATCACCCGTGTTCTATGGTCTTTTGCATTTCAGGAGACTCTATAGGACCATCATCAGTATTTGAGCAATTATAGATCAGTACATGCAAAAACGGACAAGAATTCATCAAGATCGGACAAGAGCTCATAGTGCATACATTGAGCACGGCCTAGGTCAAGGCCGTGCTGATCAGCACGGCCTGAACTCTAGTCGTGACCAACCATGAGCTTTTGGTCTTTAAAACATGGCATTTTGGGCACGTTTTCTGTAGCCACCACGACCTCCAGTACGGCCCGTGGTGGCTCAGCACCGACAGGGGCACGGCCATGAAGAAACCCTAATTGATGAGATCCGAATGTTCAGCTCAGCTTGGACTCCGGCTACGCTGACCAACACGGCCTTGACCACGGCCGTGCTGAGACAAATATATAAGGAAAACTATCTTTTTAGGGTTAGCGAAGCAAGGAGCGAGAGAGTGCCCTGGCGGTTGGATTGGTTTTTGCATAGTGCTGAGTTCGGAAGAGAGTTGTGGAGGGTGAGAACCCCGGAATCGCAAGGTTCTGAGTGCAAAACAATAGTGGAGCAAATCAAGAGGCAATTGGGGAGATCGATCATAGTGTAGATTCAGATTTGGAGCTATTCATCCAATTCTAGTGAAAAGGGTGTACATGTTTCATTTTCGTTATTCTTATGAGTAAGCTTATGGTGAGCAGGTTTTGTGCATTTGCTTTGAGGGATTTGTTTATCACCTTATATACACTTTGAGTGACTTGAGTGATCCCTGTGAGGCATTGGTTTGTGATGTTTATATTGAGTTGTCATTTAAGTTAATCGTGCATTAATATTATTTCCATTCTTTGTTGATGATTTGCAATTTGATTTATGATTGAGTATCCTTTGAGATGTGTTGAATACCATCTATTGTGGACAAAGGGCATAAAATGTAAGGAATTGCTGACTTTAGTTTTTTTAGGAGAGTTGTTAATTACTTGAGGGCAAGCAACAGCTTAAGTATGGGGTGATATGATGTGCATAGTTTTACACATATTTGCTTGCATATTATTGCGTATTTTCTTAGCAACTATTGTGCTTTTATTCTAAGATCACTCGTGTTTTGTGTTCTTTTACATTTCAGGAGAATTTATAGGACCATCATCAGTATTTGAGTAATTATAGATCAATACATGCAAAAACGGACGGGAATTCATCAAGATTAGACAAGAGGTCGCAGTGCATACATTCAGCACGTCCTAAGTCAAGGCCGTGCTGATCAGCACGGCCTCTACTCTGGCCGTGACCAACCATTGGCTTTTAATCCTTGAAATTGGCATTTTGGGCATGGTTTTTGAGGCCACCACGGCCTCCAGCACGGCCCGTCATGGCTCAGCACCGGCGGGGGCACGACCATGAAGAAACCCTAATTAGTGGGATCCGAAGCTTCAGCACGGCCATGACCATAGCCGTGCTAAGAAAAATATATACGGAAAACTATTTCTAGAGCTAGGGAAGCAATGAGCGAGAGAGAGAGCCCCGGCGGCTGGTTCGGTTTTTGCATAGTGCTGAGTTCGGGAGAGAGTTGCAGAGAGGAAGAATCCCGGATCGCAATGTTCTGATTGCAAAAGAGTAGTGAAGCAATTCGAGAGGCAATTGGGAAGACCGATCGTAGTGCTGATTCAGATTTGGAGTTGTTCATCCGATTCAAGAGAAAAGGGTGTACATGTTCCATTTATGTTATTCTTTCATTATAATTGATTTCCTAGTTGTTTTAAGGATGAACATGGTTAGCTAGATTGATTAAATCCATTGGGATTTCTTTACTATGTTGGCTTAGTACTAAATTGTTGGATTGTTGAGTTTAGTTTTGTATCCTTCTTTCTTTCAGTATTAATAAGATGATGCATTATTCATGAGACATTGTGAATTGTGATGTTTAGATTGCTTTATGTGATTGAGAAATCCATTTGGCGATTGGAATTTTGAATAGCAGGAACTGGTTAATAATCACTTAATGATAAGGATAATTAACTAACCGGATTAAGAATTAACAAAGCTTAATAGAGGCGGATTAAAGCTTAATGCTAATTTAAGAATCAATCGTTAAGAAGAGATACCAACTTTAGGTTCTTGAGTTTAGGAATTCGATTATCTTGAGAGGGAAACTGAATTCAGTTAAGATTTCATCCACAGGTAGCGTAATTGGACTTATCAATCTATTATCTTTTGTTTGATTGCCAACTAGTCTAGGTTCCCTTTGGGTTTTCTTTCTTGTCTTGATTGTTTCATTTATCCATTCATTCCTGCATCTCACTTAGAACTCAGCTGGTAGTTATTAGTTAGTTTAGAAATTACTCCTCATTCATTTTAGGCTAATATAACAGAGAACAAAGTAGTAACTCTGGGCTTTCATTTTCCCGAGGGATACGACCTTGATACTCGCCATTAGTGCTAGACTGCATCGATAGGTTCACTGCCTTAGATTGTAGCTGTATAAATAGCCTATCAATAGCATATGGAGCATTATGTGCCTCCTCCAAAATTTCTCGGCGTAGGTTATCAACATCAGGTACACAAATACGAGATCCCATCATTAAGGTATCATTCTGAACATTAAACTCTTTATTTTCCCCTAGCTTTTCTTTGTCAATCTTTTCTTGTAATTGTGGATCCTTGCTCTGTGCTTCCTTAATTCTGTTATGCAATATCGGTCTAACTTGCAAAGTAGCAATCAACACTCTATTTCTTGCAAATTTAATTTGACATTCATAGCTTGCAACTGAACCAAAGAAGATAATGGAAATACTTGTAAATAAACTACACTCCTTCTTGTCTTCCTACTCAAAGCATCAGCTACTACATTTGCTTTTTGATATGTGTGGAATACACACATCTAAATGGGGTTTTTAAGGCAGAATTTATGTACATTTGGATGTGAATTGGTCCCAACACTCACCCTATGCGTTTGTTTGTGTGCTTTAGGTCCAAAAGAAGTGAAATAGTGAAAAAGGGAAGAATTAGAGTAGAATTGGACGTCAAAGTTGCCAAAACATGTCGAGTCCGCGCATCCCTAATCTAAACATGGCCGTGTTGGTTTTAAGATTGGTCGTGTTCCCAACATGGTCACCAAAACGGGCCCTGTTGGGTGCATTCGACATCAAAGAAAAAGAAGCATTAAGGAGAAAGAAGAGAGGAAAGAAAGAAAAGACGGCGGGGAGAACGTCCCAAACCCTAATTTTTCTATCCCTAAGGGTTTTCTGAGTTGAAACCAAGGAAAAAGGAGACTTGGACCAAGGTTTCAGTTGGATTCCCTTCAAAGATTGAAGATTGGGTGAGGTTCGTTGGTTGGTTTCAATCTGAGCAAGAGGAACAAGAATCGATTCAATTCGAGCAAGAGGAATTAGGGCTGTTTACTCTCATCCAAGGGTGTAATAGGGTTTTTTCTACCTTTACTCATTGTTGTAATTGAATTCTTGTAGGTTTTGATAATGAACATGTTTAGCTAGATTGATTAAATCCATTGGGATTTCTTCACTATATTGGTTTAATGTTATATTGTTGGATTGTTTGAGTTAGTTTTGTATTCTTCTTACTTTTAGTATTATTAAGATAATGCATTATTCATGAGACGTTGTGAATTGTGGTGTTTAGATTGCTTCATGTGATTGAGAAATCCATTTGGCAATTGGAATTTTGAATAGCAAGAACTGGTTAATAATCACTTAGAGATAAGGATAATTAACTAGCCGGATTAAGAATTAACAAAGCTTAATAGAGGCGGATTAAAGCTTATTGCTAATTTAAGAATCAATCATTAGGAAGAGATTCCAACCTTAGGTTAATAGGTTTAGAAATTCAGTTATCTCGAGAGAGAAACCGAATTCAATTAAGAATTCGTCCACGAGTAGCATAATTGGAGTCGACAATCCTTTATCTTTTGTTTGATTACCAGCTAGTTTAGATTCCCTTTGGGTTTGCTTTCTTGTCTAGGTTATTTCATTTATCCATTTACTCCTGCATCTCCCTTAGAACTTAGCTTGTAGTTATTAGTTAGTTTAGAAATTATTCATCATTCATTTTAGGTTAATATAACAAAGAACAAAGGAGTAACTCTAGGTTTTCACTTTCCCGAGGAATATGACCTTGATACTCGCCATTAGTGCTAGACTGCATCGATAGGTACACTGCCTTAGATTGTAGCTAACACAAGTAGCAGCCATCAAGTTGTTGGCGCCGTTGCCGGAGAACTGTATGAAAACTAGAGTGAAATTTGCTATTTGTTAATTTAGCCATTTTTTTTATTATTATTTTATGGTTTTTATCTATTTATTTATTTTATTTTATTTTATTTGTACATATTTATTTAGTTTAAGTTTATGATTCAAGTAGTGAATGAT